>NC_139942.1:11605806-11690806 GCF_963454915.1 Gymnoscopelus microlampas | reverse complement strand
CCGAAATGTTTATAGGGCTGAAGTGGTTAATGTATGTTTTGTAATAAGCAACTATAACTAAAGTTTTCAAATCATTGTTGTGGAGTAGAAAGTACAACATTTGCAATTTTACTGCAATTATTATATTAATATACAGTTGGTCAAGACTGCACTTTTACCCACAGATCATTTTAACACTACAGCTAGGGATGAGTCATTTATTCAACCGTTAACACAAGTCGGATATCTTTGTGTATTTCTGTGTCTATTTGTCTGTCTGTCTCTGAGTGATTAGACACACAGTTACGGTATCTCACTGTCTCATCATGACCACACACACACACAAACACACACACACACCCACCCACCCACCCACACACACACACACACACACACACACACACACACACACACACACACACACACACACACACACACACACACACACACACAGACAGACAGACAGACAGACAGACAGACAGACAGACAGACAGACAGACAGACCCTCTCAGACAGCTATGATTTACCTAGAATAGGGAGGCTCAGGCTAGTGTTCATGTGCTTATTATACATTTTTCATTGAATTGTCAAACATAGTTTTCCAACAAAAGGAAATGCATGTATTTAATTCAGTCTGATCAAAAGAATGGATGCAGTTTGCCACAACTGCCAAAAGAGTGGGAACTTGGTCAAAAAATGCCAAAGTGTTAGGCAGCCTAATAAGCAGAACCTTGGAGGAGGTTGCAACATCACACATACTGGCAGATGAGAATGCTCCATCTTCATCATCTCGATTCTAGATGATGAAGATGAAAATGCTCTGTTACAATCTATAATCTAGATTGTAATAGAGCATTCTAATCTTCATCATCTCGATTCTAGATGATGAAGTGAGCCATACAATAGAGAGGATGTGAATGAATGCTGGTGGAGGGCCATGACCAGTTTCGCCATCTCTGCTTATTATAAGCGACCTTGGGCTTGTTTTTCTGTAAAGTCACTAGTAGATATTGGTGGTTGCAGTATGTTGGGCTTGTTTCTAAAGTGTAGTTGCTTATTTGGGCTTGTTTCCTAATGTTGATTAAACCAGTGGTTCTCAAACATTTTCATGTTTCATTTTCATGTCAACCCCCCTAATTAATATGTATTTGTCTGCAGACTCCCCATCTGAAAATATTTGATGCCAGGGACCTACAAGATTTGTGTTCTTGAAATGTTTCAAATATTCACATCTTTTTGAAAATAGCAATGTGACGCACGCATTGTGACATGTAAGCTTGTAGATCGTCTATTTTCAAATAGCTGATGTATATTAAAGGTTTGAAGTGCTCATGTGGCCTATATTCGCTTCTTTTGAGCTTTTTTTCATAGACCTGATTGCTTATGTCTTTCTCATACAGAAAGATGGAAAGGGAGTCACTCCACCACTAAAGCCAGACACACTTCCACTTGGAAATTCACTTTCTCTCTCAGTGTTTTAAATGGCATGTTGTTTAAAATGTTGGTCAATTGCTTTATTATTGTATCACCTTTATTTGAAAAGGTTTACAGGTGTCAGAAAAAAGTGGGTGTAATGAGTTTAAATAGTGTATCCATTCAGGACAGTATGTACATGAGATTACACATACATACTGTAAGTTGCATCAACATACATAGCAGTAAGTATAATACTGTATAAGGTATTAGACATTGAGGTGCAAAAAGAATATCAGCACATTGTCAGCTTCAAACCACATAGTCTACCAACAATACTTGGTACAATCCACAAAAAGTAAAGTAAAGAAACCCTATACTTTGACTCAAGTACTGGGGGTTGAGTACCCACTAGTTGTTCGAACAACACGTTTTGTCCACCACCAATAAAAAGAAGAAGAATCAATTGGTGACGTCATCCATAGCCTATGATGTGTTTGTTTGTTTGTTTGTTTGTTTGTTTGTTTGAGACTGTGGTGAAGTTGGTTTCAGGTTGGATATTCAGGTGGTGAAGTTGGTTTCAGGTTGGAGATTCAGGTGGTGAAGTTGGTTTCAGGTTGGAGATTCAGAGGAAAACATTAATTTCTACTCCCTAAAGGAGCGTTTGAAGCTTGATGCGTAATATCAATGCTCCCAACACAAAGCGGAGGGGTCTAATAATCCTGAAGGGGTTTATTTCTCAACGCAGACTGGCTCAACGTCAATTATCCTGCTTATTACACGGCTAAAGTAGTTCATAAATTGACCGAAAAGCATCAAAACAAAGGATTTCATTGCTTACGGTAATTGCTCTGTTCCCACAACGTGTTGTATACAGCCAGTATGTTAACAAAGATAAACAGACCGCCAAACTCGTTTTTCACAAGCCAGGAAGCGAGCGCCTTGATCCTTTTATTACAATCTTCAGAGTGAAATTACGTGTAAAACAGAAAACAAAAAAGACATAGATATCTCTTAGCTTTCATGGAAAAATCACAGTATGAATTTAAGCTGGCAAATAAGTGCTAATATGAAATATAAACACAATTACATGAAATGATATGATGGGCATACATTAACATTTGGGGTGGGACGATATGGGTACCTCACGATACGATATCTGTGGCGATATTAGGTCCACGATAATAATATATATCACGATATTCAATATATTACGATATCGCGATATTAGTTATATATTATTATATTATTATAAGAAATTTCACCAACGATATATCACGATAGTTATACTGCCCTTGCAACACGTTTTCTGTGTGCAGCTAGACAGCTAGATAACAGTTCTAGGATCCTCCAATAAAGAGACAAGGCTTGACTTTCTTGCAAATTTACTGAAGTCTCTGTAGATTTTGTAAAACTGACAGTACAGACATAGAAAGAAATGTACATAATAATTAGTGCACACAGAAGTATACATAAATGATAAGTATTTGCATTTGAACTATTTACCCAATGCTACAAACACAGAATACATTCACTGCAGTAGTAAACTAAAATGGGGTGCAAAGCACATGTGCTTACACAACAAACAACCAAACCAAACAATTAACAAACATAAAGTTCTGCATGAATACAATCATTAGACAGATTAACTACAACTTTTGTGTACTTACAGACAAATAATGTCCAAGGCAAAAACGTTTTAAGAGGAATTATCAGCAGACCACATGCACAGCTCACTGTTTACTGTAGAAATGCTGGCTTTACTGAGTGCATTTTACTTTCGTTTTCGTTTTTATACCTTTTTAACTCTACCACTAGATGGCAGTACAAACAATATGATCTGTTACAGTGAACATCACTTTTTAACTTAACTTTGACTTGACTTATCAATTGACAGAATTATTATAACCTTTTAAAACTTTGAATCTTAACATTCTGCCATTTCAAAGGCAGCACAATAGTCCTTGTATTCAATTCATAAACACATAAAATAGCATCAAACAGTTAAAAATCATCATTACACAAATACAGAGTTGGAAAAACAACGTATCACAAAAAAATTATAATAATAATATCGATTTAAAAAAATAATAATATTGATATATCGATATATCGTCCCACCCCTAATTAACATGTAAAGTTGCCATTAGCGTCATCATTTTTAACCAATATGAATTATTATCCATATGAATTTGCATATAAACAAATCAAAACTGTACAAAGAAAGTGAATCATGTTCAAACTTACAGCCATTGCTTTTAAGGGTGTGAAAAAAGGTCAAGATAAGGGTCTACCATTCTTAGCCTATCAAAATGAAAGCATATCATCCATTTACTGCAAGCAAACAATGTACAGAGATTCTAACAAACTAAGAACATGAACTCAAACTGAGGGCAGAACAGTAATGCAAGTAGTCCATTTATTTATGCCAGGTCACGGTGCGTCCAGTGCAATGTGTCGCCTCGGAAAACAACAGGAAGGGTTGATCAAATAGAATCGATTTTACTGCATTGTCTATTTCTCGCTTCAAATGTTTTCAAAAATATTCTAGGGAGCAATGTTAAGCTGTAAATGACATTGTGTGTTTGTTTACATGGCTGCCATGTTTGATACGGCACAAAATCAAGTAGCGTAGCAGGTGCTCTGAGCCTTAGACAGCGGTCTATTATTGAGCTCATCGTCATTATTCAGAAATAACACACCACTGTATTCTGTGATTGACCAATCAGAATCAAGCATTCAACCAAACTGTGTAATAAACCATGTTAATTACATGCACTGATGGGAAATTAACCCACACAATCAAGGGTGAGAGAAGAAGAGAGGGTGGGCTCTGCACAGTGTATGATGATAAAAAACATAATGACTGTATCAATGAGAGATTGGCCAAGTCTACTTCTCTATTATAGTCTGTTATTGTTGAAATTGAGTTAAGTCATCGTAAATGAATGGAATTTCAATTCCTTCATTCCAGACCAGTCTGTGGAGTCCAGAATGCAGGTGGAGATGAACTCTCCAGACCCAGCCAGGGCTATTTCTATTAAACAGAAGGAACCTGGAGACCATCAGGACCTCAGTAAGTTTTAACTCTGTGTCCTTGTTTTAATCTGTTCTGTCTAGTCAGAAAATGTTTTATCAGAGATAGAGACAATTGCCCATATGTAACATTAGACTTTGCCTACATCTGACTTTGGTTGTAAAATTAAAGTCTGATGGATGCATGAAACCGACTCTCATCTGGTGTGTCTTTTCTGTTTCAGATACCTGTCCTGCCCTGTCTCCAGTTAAACCAAGATGTTACTGCTGTGACAAATGTGAGAAAAGGTTTACTAGAAAGGAGGCTCTCAAAACACACCAGAGAATTCACACTGGAGAGAAACCTTACTTCTGTGACCAGTGTGGGAAAAGCTTCACTCAATTGTCAGGCCTTTTGACACACAAAAAAATCCATACTGGAGAGAAGCCTTACTGCTGTGAACAGTGTGGAAAAAGGTTTGCATTCATATATGTTCTCAAACAACACCAGTTTATTCATACTGGCAAAAAGCCTTACCATTGTGACCAGTGTGGGAAAAGCTTCAATCAATTACGTGGCCTTGTGAGACACAATAGAATTCACACTGGAGAGAAGCCTTTCAGCTGTGAAACATGTGGGAAGTGTTTTACCTACAGTACAAACTTAAAATCTCACCGGCTTATCCATACTGGAGAGAAGGCTTACAGTTGTGACCAGTGTGGGGAAAAGTTTGCCCACAGTCAGAATCTAAAAACTCATCAGCGCATCCATACTGGAGAGAAGCCTTATGGCTGTGATAAATGTGGCCGAAGATTCAGCATCAATAAAAATCTGAAATCTCACCAGCGCATCCATACTGGAGAGAAGCGTTTCGGTTGTGAAATATGTTGGAAGTATTTTACTCATGCTGGGTCATTACGTAATCATCGGCGCATCCATACTGGAGAGAAACCTTTCAGTTGTGAAATATGTGGGAAGAGTTTTACTGAGAAAAAAGTATTAAAACAACATCAGCGCATCCATACTGGAGAGAAGCCATTCAGCTGTGAAACATGTGGGAAGTGTTTTAGACAGTATGGAAACTTAAAATCTCACCAGCGCATCCATACTGGAGAGAAGCCCTACAGCTGTGACCAGTGTGGCATAAGGTTTCCCCAGATTCTGCATCTCAAACGTCACCAGCACATCCATACCGGAGAGAAGCCTTTTGGTTGTGAAATATGTGGGAAGTGTTTTACTGACAAAGGACCATTAAAAATACATCAGCGCATCCATACTGGAGAGAAGCCATTCCGCTGTGAAATATGTGGGAAGTGTTTTACTCAGTCTGGAAGTGTGAAAACTCATCACCACCGCATCCATGCTGGAGAGAGCAGCCTTTCTACTGTGAGCCATCCAGGACCATCTCCACTAAACAGAAGGAAGACCACCAGGACCTCAGTAAGTTTCATTCTCTGTTTCTTTCTTTCTCTCAGGTCCAAGCTGCTAAACAGTTCCACTATAGACTCTGTAGAATTAACACTGAGCCTTGGTTATTCTACACAGAGTATATTATACTCTGTAAAATTACTAAGGTTCAGTGTTAATTAGTTTTCTTCCTTTCCTGGCTGAGTAAGTGGACCGGATATTTACTTGCCCAACATGTTTTCACTCATGCTAGTGGCATTGTATTGTATATATATATATATATATATATATATATATATATATATATATATATATATATATATATATATATATATATATATATACACACACACACACACACACACACACACACACACACACACACACACACACACACACACACACACACACAAATAGCTCCTGTATTGTTCTGTTGGTTCATTAGATGCTGTATTTAATTACCGAATCAATTCAATTACACACTCCATGAAGCATTGAATTCATGGATTTCTTTTTGTTTTTATCGCATTCCCAAGCCCTAAAATGTATAATTGGCGGTCTCACCGGTAGGAGACACAAAGAGTCTCCTTTGTGTTTCCTACCGAAGAGACAATGCAATGGTGTCTAATTGATAGAAAATAAGTGATTTTTGGGGTGAACTACTCCTTTAACATGTCCTGTCTTAATTTGACATCAACTTTGTTCAACTCTCTCACAGGCTCCGCTAAGCAGCTCTGAGTCATCTGATGATTGATGTCCAACAAGCAAGGTCCTCTGGACACCCTGGAAGATTAACCTGTGTGATCTTTGTACGTACATTTAACACACAGCCCATTAGTTTTGTAGTGTTCTGGTTTTATTTAGAGCTGCTTGTCATTAATTAGATAGGCCTACATCTCTGTCTCCCAGTTGTAATCTTTGTTGTAGTTAGGGGTTTAATGTACAGTTATATTCCTTTTATTTAGAAGTAATGTTTCCTTGGTGTTTTTTCTTTCGTTATAGTTAGGGTTTTACATTAAAGTTGTGTTCATTATGTTGAAGTAATGTTTTTCTTATACATGTACAGTAGCATTTGACTGTTCCCCCTATGTAAAGTGTGTGTGTGTGTGTGTGTGTGTGTGTGTGTGTGTGTGTGTGTGTGTGTGTGTGTGTGTGTGTGTGTGTGTGTGTGTGTGTGTGTGTGTGTGTGTGTGTGTATGTATATATATATATATATATATATATATATATATATATATATATATATATATATATATATATATATCAATTAAATCAATTAAATATATATATCAATTAAATCAATTAAAAAACAACAAAACGTCACACGTCATACATATTATATATATATATATATATATATATATATATATATATATATATATATATATATATATATATATATATATATATATATATATATATATATACATATATATCATACATATACATATTATATACATAATATATATATATATATATATATATATATATATATATATATATATATAATATGTATGACGTGTGACGTTTTGTTGTTTTTTAATTGACATCATCAAGTCTCATCAAGAGGATATATATACTTTCGCTTGTATTCTATCCTTTGTTCCGTTTGACTCTGAGGAAGACCCTAGTCGAAACTCCTGTCACCCTGCAAATTAATAAAATGTGAAGACCCGGTTGAATGCTCGAGTATTGCCATTTGGGCAATCTATTTTCCCCCTTTGTTTAAACTCTAGGGGCACCACCTCCTTTTTTGTGGCTCCTCCCCTTTATTAGTAAGCTTCCTCCTGCTGATTCTGTTAATTATTTCCTACTAACAACAACATTACACATTTAAAGCAGTGGTGCTGATAGCAGAATCTGTCTTGAGAGATTAGTATTTGGGTGGTCTGTTTTGAATTAGTATTATTCTATTTGTCCCACTGTTGAGCACCGAGCCCTTCTACCACAACTGGCTGAAGCGCGTTGGACTTCTCTTTATGATTTAATGTTTTCCTTGTTTCTTGGTGTTCATTTTATTTTGAAGTATAATCCTTGTAGCCTGTAATGTCTCACCCTGTTATAATTGGTTATCATTGGTTATCATATCCACCTGTGTCCTGTTAGTTCACTGGCCATTCCTGTTAATTATCCATTGAGTTCTTCTGTGTCCAGTTATATGTGTATAATATATACCCTCAGCTCTTTATGTTCCCTAGCATGTCTTTGTTTGCTGTTACCATATTCAGTTTTGCCTTTTCATCTCCCAGTGCAGGGGTTCCCTGCACTCCCAAACAATGCGATTGTAGATCGGCTATTTTGACTATAATATAGGGCTGAAGTTATTTGGGTTCCGGGAGACAACACGAATATCATTTGGGTCTCAGCTGAAAAGGTTTGGGAACTACCGTCCTAGTTTATTTTTAATTCTTATTTCCCTAGTGTTCCCAGTATGCCTGTGTTTCTTCCTCCTGTTGCTTGTGTTCCTGTACCTGATTAAACTAAACCTAAAAACTGCTCTGCCTCGCATCCTGCATTTAGGTCCTTTGCTGAGTTTGAAGTTTGCCACATTGATTATTATATTACTATAACTGTACAGATGTCTTCTTGGTTAGCGCTGTCGCCTCACAGCTAGAAGGTCCTGGGTTCGATTCCCACCGGGGACGCTGTGGGCACTGGGGGTGTGTCTTCTCCTCCGCGTCACCAGCGCCCATACCCTAGGTGGGGTTGGTGAAAGGGCCCACTCTGTGTGGAGTTTGCATGTTCTCCCCGTGTCTCCTAGGGTAGTTAATACCCTCACAAAAACATGTAGTAATCCTGGCCACTATACTGCCTCCCCCTGGTCAGCCGGGGCGCCTGATGGAGGGGAAGGGAACTGGTTGGAATAACGTGCTCCTTCCACGCGCTTCGTCCAACCAGGGAAACTCCCCCCTGTCAGGTGACAAGAAGGTCAGTTGGCTCTCATGCATTGAAGGAGGCATGAGCTCGGCCCTGGCCTCCCTAGGCTGGTGGGGGGAGTGTAGTGCCCGGGATCAATTAGCGAATTGGCACCGGGTGAAAAAAAAGAGCTACAAAATCGTGGGATAAGAATTATTTAAAAAAAAAAAAGATATCTTCTTGGTGAACTTGAGTGGTTGAATAAAGGCTTGTAAAATAAAGCCACATGTGATAGTAGAAGAGCAGGATAACAGCCAGTTAGATACTCCTCCTGTGCATAAATAAATCACACTACAAACTTAAATGTTCTTTCTTTGTGTTAATAAAGTATTACTTATAGCTTAGTTATAGTAATCATTGCAATAGAATGTTCAGTAACAGGGGCCCGGTCCCCCGGTCTCTTTAAAGATCTCTCCAGCTCTTTAAAGGTTCTATGACATTCATTTTCACTTTTTTTTATTTTTTATGTTTTTTTGGGGGTTTTATAACCTCAATTGAAAAGGCATTAGAAATGTGACAGAAAAACACCTGCCATGGATCAATGGAGTGGAATTTTGTGTTACTATGTGTCGTCCAAGTCCGCCCCCGGTAATAATATGCGCCTTCCAGGGTCACTCATAGACATTCATAGAATTCCTCAAAAGGCACCCTGCGCCTTCTTAGGCGTTCCATTGATAATACATTGGACTGACACACAACGTGAGTTAAGAGACTTGGTTGAAATGCACCAGAGCACACACCACCCACAAAAACCTGACAATAATATTCTGAGCATTTCCATATTATTTTGGTAATTTTTCGATGAGTATTTGTTGAGAACGGGACATTTCTTTGACTTTTCCAAGCCCATGACGTCATTTCAGATTACTTCCGCATTCCGTAGTGTCCGTCACGGGCGTCATGGCTGAACTTCAGCCTTTTTTTCTTTGCACTATTTCCATTACACTCGATACATCTACATTAACGTTCAGATCTCAAACATAAAGTGCTTACCTAATGGCCACAGATGTTACAATTGTCTACGGGTCCTCCAAATACTAGTCATACCTGTATCTTTTGTATTGTTCAATAAAAAGAATTTTAATCCGATTGGTGCACTCTGATACTTTATAACTCTGTGAGAAAATGGCAGCCAATCAGATTAAAATGCTTTTTATTGAACAACACGGAATATACAGGTATTTTTGAGTAACCGTACATAATCTTAACGTCCGTGGCCATGGGGTAAGCACTTTATAGTTGAAATTTGAACCTTTATGTAGATTTACGGGCCATAAATGGAAAAAGTGCAAACATCAGGTTGAAGTTTCGTCATGACTGTCATGATATGACGTTTCAGGGCTACTTTGAAACCGAACCTATTATACATGTAGATATAGATATAGATATATATACATATATAGATATATATAGATAACTAAAAGGAAAAACCTTCAAAAGAAGGGACCGCACAACTCCAGGACTGATTTTGCTTTCTTTATTTGCACAACGCGTTTCGCTTGTTTGCTTCTTCAGGTGCTATACAGCAGGTGTCAGTGATCATCAGTTTATACAGAATGCTCCACCCCCACCAAGTAATATGCCAATTTCATTGGCTCTTCAATTATTACATTTCATTTCATAATTTTAACAGATGTGATGCATAGAAATCACATATATAAAGTATACAAATCACATATATAAATGTATTTATACTCCTTTTGATAAAGTGTGAAAAAAATATATATAGGAAGTGACAAATACCCAAGTCATTAGAAAATGACTAATTGTTAAAATTATACCTATAAAAGGTTACACAGAACCCCTTCAGTTAAAGTAATGCACCTCAAATTGAAGGCACAATAAAGGCCATATCAGTCATATTAATTGTACTGTGTGGAGACTTTAAATCTACTAAACAAACCAGAAGGAGAGCCTCAATCCAATTGGTGAGGTTCAATCCTAATGGATAAAGGTTATACAGAGCTTTAATATTCATCATATACTGTGTGAAAACTTTAAATGAAATCTACTAAACCAGAAGGAGAGCATCAATCCAGGAAGGAGAGCTCAATCCTAATGGAAAAAGAAAAAGTAAAAGAAAAAGAAAACAGGAGTGACGCAGGAATAAAATGGAGTAGGCCAAATCTAACATACCCTTTATGTATGTCAGACACTTTGAGACTATTGTAGTGGTTATAAAAATGGATTTAATTCAAGGGATTCATTTAAGCCATGGGGTTCCACAGAATTTAGAGTAAAGATCCAATAAGCTTCCCTCTGTAGGAGAAGTTTTTTCATATCACCGCCCCTAGGTGGGCAAGGTGACTTTCTCAATTCCAATGAATCTCAGGGAGGCTGTAGATCCATGATCTCTCTCTTTGTAGTGTCTGGCAATGGCATACTCCATATTGTTATTCCTGATCGCTGCCTTATGTTCTGCTATTCGCACCTTCAAATTCCTTTTTGTTTGTCCAACATAAACCTTACCACAGGGGCATTTTAGCATGTAAATGACATGTGTAGTGTTACAATTAATAAAGTCCCTTATTTTATATTCCTGTCCAGACTGTGGATGGTAGAAAACCTTTGTGTTCTTGGTGTTTGAACAATGGGTGCATCGACCACATGGGTGATTCCCACACAGTTCTGTTCTTAACCAGTTTGGATGACTTACAACAGGAGATCTATACATAGAACTGACAACAGAGTCCCTTATGTTTTTACCTCTTTTAAAACAGAATCTTGGTGGTAATAATGCAATATCTTTTAAATGGGGGTCACATTTGAGTATGTTCCAATGTTTATAAATAATGTTTTTAACAACTTGAGATGAAGTACTATAGTCTGAAACAAAAGTGACTCTGTTACCTGGGGTGTCTCTGTTGACAGATTCTAAAAGGGTCTCCCTCTGTACATGTTTTGTCTTATTTCTGGCTGTGTGTACAACTGATGCTCTGTATCCCCTCTGTTTAAACCTATTACTCATTGTCTCCGCCAGGCCGAAAGGCATGGCGAGAGAGTATGTTTTACCCTCCGTCCGTCCGTCCGTCCGTCCGTCCGTCCGTGTGTGTGTGTGTGTCCGTCCTTCTGTCTGTTAACAGCTAATCTCCGCCACCATTGGCCCTGTCGCTGTGAAACTGCACACACACACTCCCTGGATGCCACAGCAGAACCTCTGCCCCACATTTTTCAGATCAGCCTGTCATAGCGCCACCATGAGGCCGACCTTTGCAAAACACATTTTTTGCTATTACTCCTACAGATTTTGTCCAAAAAACACGCAAATCTGTACACAGTATCTCTATAGCCATGTGATCAACACGGATCTGTCTGATTTTCCATATTCCATCCTGATTGGCTAAAATTGTCTTCCAAAGTATGCAGGATTGGTTCATTTGGAACAAAATGCCTCAAATCATGCACGCAGCATGCGATTTCAGTGAAATTTTCCACAGACATTCCCACTTGGCACAGGAAGAAATGCCACTTGAAAACGTTCACATCAGCCTCATGGTGGCGCTATAACAGGCCAATTCACGTTTTTAGCTATAACTGCACCGATCTGCGTCAAACTTTGCACGCACAGTCCCTAGAGGCCAAGGAAAAACCTTTGCCCTGCATTTTTCATATATGCCTTTTAGAGTGCCACCAGGAGGCTGAGTTTTGTAAAAAACACATTTTTTGCCCTTACTCCTTCAGATTCTGTCCAAAAATCACGCAAATCGGTACACAGTATCTCTATAGTCATGTGATCACCATGGATTTGTCCGATATTTCATATTCCATCCTACTTGCCTAACATTGGCTTCCAAAGTTTGCAGGATGGATCCCTTTTGAACAAAATTCCTCAAATCATGAACGCAGTGTGCCATTTCCGTGAAATTTTACACACACATTCCCACTAGGCCGAGGAAGAAATGCCACACTTTTCATATTGGCCTGTTATAGCGCCACCAGCAGGTCTAATTTAGCAAACCACATTTTTGGAACAAAATGCCTCAAATCATGAATGCAGTGTCCGATTGTCGTGCAAGGCCTAAGAAGATATGGCACCCATTTCACATTGGCCTATTATAGCGCCACCAGGAGGCCAGAATAATCTACCTGACCTGGCGGAGACTTGTGCTCCGAGGAGCACTTTTTCTAGTTTCGTCTGCCTTCTTTTCTAAGTCTGCAGGATCACTACAGATGCGTTTAAGACGCAGGAATTGTCCGTATGGGATATTCTCCACCATACGTCTGGGGTGATGACTCTGTGCATGTAAAATGGAATTACGGTCTGTTGGTTTGCGAAAAATAGTAGTGTGCAGGTTTCCCTCATTATCTGTTGATATCCGTAAGTCTAAAAAATCAATATGTTCTCTACTGTGTTCCATAGTGAATTTTAAAGTGTGATGTGTACCATTGATGTAATCTCTAAACTGGAATAGCTCATCTTCCGAGCCCACAAAAACCATGAAAATGTCATCTATGTACCTTTTCCAAAAAATTACATTTTTCAAGAGGGGAGAGGCATCTTGGTTGTAAATAAACTGGGATTCCCAGTGACCCATGAACAGATTGGCATAATTAGGTGCGAATGCAGAACCCATGGCAGTACCCTGAATTTGAATGTACCATTTATCATCAAGCATGAAATAATTAGATTTCAAAATAAAATTTGTTAAACTGAGTAAAAAATCTGAGGGGACTTCATCATTTATACCCAGAAAAAATGACATAGCCGCCAGGCCATCCTCATGTGGAATATTAGTATAAAGGCTTTCTACATCAAAGGATACTAGATATGCATTTTGTGGAATGTTAGTCTTTAACGATTTCAACATATCCCTAGTATCTGCAAGGTGTGAAGGTAATGTCTTCACAATATCTTTGATAAAATAGTCCACAAATTGACTTAAAGGTTCTGATAGGGAGTTGTTTCCTGAAACTATGGGGCGTCCTGGCGGGTTTGTCAATTTTTTATGAATTTTAGGTAGTAGATAAAACACTGGTGTAACAGGGAATTCAACTTTTAGGAACTCGTATTGTTTTTTAGTGATGTTCTTACTATTGAGTGCATCATCCAGAATCTTGTCTCTGTCTGTCATCAGCTGTTCCACAGGGTTATGAAGGAGAGACTTATAAAAAGCAGTGTTACTGAGTTGACGTGTGGCTTCACACATATAGTCTTTAACATTTTGGACTACAATGGAGCCACCCTTATCTGCCGACTTAATAATAATTTTGTCATTTTTTTCTCAATTCATTTAAAGCTCTTCTTTCAACCTCTGTTATATTTTGATGCTTAACTGCCTTGTCTGATGACTTCACAAGTTTCTGGATGTCTTGCTCAACTAATTTACTGAAAGTGACCAAAGTAGGGTTCAGAGTGCTGGTGGGACAAAACGTTGATGACTTATTCAATTTATTCATAGGATTAACAGATTTAGTCTGATCAGCATTTCTGAAAAGATGTTTAAGGTGTAACAGTCTGAAAAATTTGTAGCAGTCCACTTTCAATTTAAAGACATTGACCTTATTTGTTGGGACAAATGAGAGACCTTTACCTAACACCGATTGTTGGGCTGGGGTGAGGTGACAGTCCGAGATGTTAATCACCGTCTGTTGCTCCTGCTCCTGGTGACGACCGCTGGCGGGTTGATGTCTTTTCTTCCCCCGCCTCGTCCTTTTCCCCTGGCCCCTCTTCGTTGGTTGTTGTGTCGTAAGCCGTCCCGTGGACGTGTGTCTAAAAAACGCCCGTCCTGGGAATGGGTCGAGTCACTTGACAGGGCAGGATCAGACTCCTCAGTTGTGTAGTTCTCTCGGTTCCCCTCGTTGCGTGGGAATCGCTCCCTCTGGCGTGAGGCCGCTGGGCGTCGTTCCTTCCACGCCGGTTGTTGCCACTTGTAGACGGTCCCTTTCTTGAAGTCCTCAGCATGTCGTTCAAATTTGTTCCTCTTAAGAGTTTTAAGTTCACTCTCAAACTTCTGGAGGTCATCTTTCATCTTGCGTTCCAGGTTTGTGAATTCCTCCGAGCCGAGTTTAACACCCAGCTCGTCTTTGATACGTTGAGCCTCTTGTTTGGCTTTGTCAGCTTCATTTGCGGTTTGTAGATATATATAGATACAGATAGATAGATAGATAGATAGATAGATAGATAGATAGATAGATAGATAGATAGATAGATAGATAGATAGATAGATAGATATCTAACATCACACATGCTTTCCTGGATTGAATGGGTTAACACATCAAATGACGCTTTCCCATTGCATAGAGTCAAGCTCAACTCTGCTGAGCTTCACTTATGTTTTCCACATCAGATAGGATCACTGTAGCCGACAATGTTAAGGATAATGCCTTTAGTATGCTAATGTTTGCCAATGTTTGGTTACAGTTGTACATTCGGCAGCTGTTCCGTTCCTGTCTAGGAACTCTTGAGAGTGTAAAATGAAACAAAATAGACCCTTGGTTTCATATTACACTCTCAAGAGTAACAAACCTACAAGGGTCCATTTGGTTCCCAACTATATTTAGCTGGGGAAAAATGTTTTGACAAATTCCTGCCAATGGAAAACATCTTATGTAGGGGATCCCACTCTAATGCTGCGTTCACAATGGCAGATACAAAGATGCAGTCTACCGAAGCTAGCTAAAATAGCTTATCTACAATCAGCTTGTAGATCGGCTATTTACAGGGGTGCACATAACTTTTTAGGTCTGGTACGCAGAAGAGCACCTGGACATGTGACTTGGTGCGCATGGCGCCCGTCCCGTTTTGTCAACGGGGGCGGGGGGGGATTCAGCCCGGACAGTTTTGTCAACGGGGGGGGGGGGGTTCAGCACGGTGCCCACCGGACAGTTTTGTCAACGGGGGGGAGGGGGGGGGGAAGAAAAAAAGGACGCTCTGCTTCTAAATTCCGCCGATTTTCGCCGTTTTTTTTTCTCACGCTGTTAGATAAAGCCCCCAAGGTTGGTGCCCTGTGCTGCTGCGCTGATTTTATCCGCCAGATTGGGACGTTCACGGCATATTTTGCACCATTACGGTGCGTTCATCATCGGTGACGAGTGCCTCTAACAGCCGCTGCTGGCTGCGTGCACGCAGCGAGGCAATGCGAGGCGACGCGAGGCGATGCGAGTCATATCTCTACCCCTGTGCCTAATGGCTGTACATGAGGCCGACGGGTGCTTTAGAGTAATTGTGTGAGTGTGGCTTCAGGAAGTAAATTCCTAGCCTCGATCTCCAGGCTTTTATTTTTTAGTTTTGCTAAAAAATAAAAGCTTGGAAATTCCTGTCCCAGCTGTTGGTGCGCAAAAGCGCCTCGCGTCGCCTGATGTGGTGCGCATTTTTTATTTTGGGTGCGCATGCGCACCTGCGCACCAGTTATGTGCACCCCTGGCTATTTAGTACCTTAAACTTTTTGCCTATAAATTCCATACTTTCCTTGTAGGAACCCTGGCCCATGTACCCTTTGGGGGTTAAAAGCTCAAGACAACAGTCCATAGCAACAGAAGAATAAGAGGTCTGGCATTGGCGGAGATTCGTCACAGTCTTTGTGACCGCAACCCGGTATAACAGCTATTGCCAAGAAGCTTTGTTACAATAGAGAAATAATCGACCCAACAGAACTTTCCAGTATGTTTATAAAAATGTGTGTGTGTGTGTGTGTGTGAGTGTGTGTGTGTGTGTGTGTGTGTGTGTGTGTGTGTGTGTGTGTGTGTGCGCGCGCGTGCGTGCGTGCGTGCGTGCGTGCGTGCGTGCGTGTGTGTGTATATATATATATATATATAAATAATGGTTCTACATTTTTACCTGATGTGTCCTTTTCCCAATTATCCCCTCATATTGGTAGAGGATCTTCTTGTTGGTGGCGTTACATTTCTTGCAACCTTAAATGATGAAAAGACAACAGTTTATTAAGCCATGATGCTTTGTTAATATCTGCAGTATTTTTTACATTGTGTCAATATGAGTTTGTCCAAAGTTTTTGGCAAACAAATATTACTCATCTGGGTTTCACTCACAAAGCCCTATTAGCTTAACCACATTAACCCTTGTGTCCCAGAAAACATTCAGTGTAACCAGCCCATCTACAAGTTCCAATTGTGTGCAGGTAATAAGCAAGATTTCAGCAAAAACAACAGATCTACCACCTCACAATGCACGTTATAGCTTGGCTATTTTCAACATACTATTGATTAAGTGTAGAGGGAACAAGTACAAGTACAAATTAGGATTTAGAAGCTTTTTCTGAATATTAGCCCCAGAATGCTCGGGTTAGAATAACTATGGCCTTTGAATCTTGGCAACTATCCACAAGTTTCTTTCTTTAGTTAGGGCGTTGTGGGCATCACTTCCAATCGATTTGATCCCCGATACCTGATCAAATCGATAGGAAGTGATGCCCACAACGCCCAAGGAAACTTGTGGATAGAGGCCAGAAAAACAGTAAGACCATATTAAACAAAACATACCCTTTCTCTTCTCCTTTAAGGCAATAGGGTGTCTTTTTGGGTTGTCCACTGGTGTCTTTTTCGCTCTGTTTCGGGCAGAAGGGGGCCGAAGAGGAGGAGTAGGGGCATGGAGAGGAGGAGAAGGTTCAGGTGGGTCCTGCTGCTCCTCGCTTCGGCTTGGGTACCCTTCCTGCCGCACCTCTGCCGGGCTCTGGTCCTCCTGTTCGCAGGACACTAAGTTAAGTGTGAAGTGCTGATCTTTGGTGGGACTAGAATAGAATAGAAAAAAAAGTATTGGCAATTAATAACTAATAATAAAATAAAAACCTTTAAACACGTTCATTGTGCTCGACTACATAAAAACAAAAAGAATGTTAACAAAGAATAGCAACAGGACAGCAATAAAAACATGGACTTAATACATAAGACTATTTAAAAAGCTGACAACAAAAACGAGGGGGGGATACTAACACTGACAGACTCTCCTCAGCTGGACTCTCCCGGTCCTGCTGCTCCTCGCCTGGATACCCTTCCTGCTGCTGCTCAGCCGGGCTGTGGTCCTCCACTATAGCTTGTAGATCTGCAATTTGTTTCTGAATATTAGCCTCAGAATGCTCGTGTTACAATAACCATGGCCTTTGAATGTTGGGAACTATAGAGGCCAGAAAAATAGTAAGACCATACTAAACAAAACGTACCCTCGTGAGAAGGGGGGCCTGAACTCTCTGTGGCTGCACTAGTACTACCCATCTCTGGTTGATGTGTAGTCGCTGTGATTAGTCAATTAACAAATCAACATTTGGTTAATATGTAGTACAAATTTATGTACATATTAACCAAGACAAAAAAAAAACTCTTTAAAATGTGTGTGTGTGTGTGTGTGTGTGTGTGTGTGTGTGTGTGTATATATATATATATATATATATATATATATATATATATATATATATATATATATAAATATGTATATATATGTATATATATATATATATATATATATATATATATATATATATATATATATATATATATATATATATATATATATATATTTTTTTTTTTTTTTTTTTTTTTTTTTTTCCCAGAAGGTATGCATTCTTCAACACCTCCAGGTACACTTTGCTGAAAAAAAGTATTGGCTTAAAGCCCAATGCACCAAGTTTTGCAATCTGAAATGAACAAAAGAAGAAAAGCAGTTGGCATACATAACCACTGAATTATTGAAAAGGAAGTGCAACCTGTCTAATTTGTGTTATTATCTTAGAAGCAACATTGTTGTACCTCAATGCTCATTCCCATGTAAGGCCATATGTCAATTATGTATTATCTAACAGACGACACAACTTCCTCTCTTTATCACAGTTTATACACAGAAATGGCTTCTTCCACATGAAACAAAACATTTAAAATAGCAGAATGATGTTTAAGTTATGGAGACCATGTTTACACCAGTGGTAACCTCCAGCAACCCTTCACTTTTTTGATAGTCATATTATGTTAACCCATTTAGACCTGAGGATGATTCTAAAAACACCTTCTAAATCGCTAAAAAGAAAATATATAAAACAAAATAAAATAGCACATCTGCAAGTTCACAATGTGTTGCAATACAACATGTGAGTTTGTAGATCAGCATTTTTTTAATAGCCGAAGTATAATAGGGATTAACTGTATGATTAAACTGTACTGACCATGATTTTACTGTGCTTGACTGACCGGCCAAGTGACCTGAACCCCATAGTGAATCTATGTTGTATTGTCAAGAGGAAGATGAGACACCAGACCCAACCACACAGATAAGCTGAAGACCGCTATCAAAGCAAACCTGGGCTTCCATAACACCTCAGTGCCACAGGCTGATTGCCTCCATGCCATACCAAATTGATCGATATATATATTTTATATATAGTTTTACTTACTGCAATTCTTGCTGCGTTCACGGCCCGTGAAGCGTTTTTTTAACTGATGCTGCCGTTTGGCCCACTGGGCGTCGAACTTGGCTGCTCTAGCCGCAACTTTGGGTGTGGTGGAGAGTTGACCTAAACAGGCCCCACATGTGGTCTTCCTGGGCTCAGCCACCACACCACATTGGGGACGTTTTAGCCTTCGGTTTGGTCATGGCGAGGAGAAACCACTGGAGGACAGACATGATGATAAGACAACCAGAAAAAGACAAATAGCATCAGTTCTTCAGCTGTCTGAGGAAAGCAACAGCACAGAGCAGAGAGATGGTAGCTGTACACCTAAAATGAACATTCCTCTATCCTCATCCTCCACTACGATTCCTGACTCTAGCACAGGGGAGGAGAGCTCACCATTTGCTATATGGACAGAGGATATGTGGGCCAGAAAAAGGAGGCATACCCCTGGATTGACTGTAAAAACTGGGGTGCAAAGTTTGCTCATACATTATGGATTTGATGAAAATAAATGGCTGCTTACCTGTTTTGATTGAGGGAGACTCGAGTTGTAATGTTGTTTGCAATACGCGCATTCTCAACAGAGGTGAGATGCATTGTGGGAGGAAGTGAGGTAATTTGAGGCTTTTGTCAGACTGGCACTGAAAAGTGGAACTTCAACCTGGTTTTGGCACTTTCTCCATACAACCTGTACATCTACAGAAACGTTCAAATTTCAAATATAAAGTGCTTAACTTATGGCCACGGATGTTAATATTATGTACGGCTTCTCATAAGTATCTGTATTGTCTGTATTGTTCAATAAAAAGCATTTTAATCCAATCAGTGGCCAGTTTCCTAGACTTTTCTATATGCTTTCAATAACGTCAGCCTATCGATTGGGAGGTGTACTGCACGCTGATACATTATTAACTCTATGAGAAGATGACCATCAATCGGATTAAAATACTTTTTATTAGAAAATACGGAAAATACTGGTTCTTTTGAGAACCCGTAAATAATAATAAAATCTGTGGCCAAAGGGTAAGCACTTTGTATTTGAAATGTGAACGTTTATGTAGACAAACGTGTTATTAATGGAAAAGTGCACTGTTTTTTGCACTGTCTAAACAATACTGTCTAAACAATCGCGATTAAGAGGGCGGATACGGAAACGGACGGTTTACGTCCGGATCCGGATACGTCCGATGCAATATATGCGCCAGAGCACTAGGAAACATTAATAGATCTCTCTCTCTCTCTCTCTCTCTCTCTCTCTCTCTCTCTCTCTCTCTCTCTCTCTCTCTCTCTCTCTCTCTCTCTCTCATCTACATCTACATAAACGTTCAAATTTCAACTATAAAGTGCTTACCCCATGGCCACGGTCGTTACAATTAAGTACGTTCCCTCAAAAATACCCGTATATTCCGTGTTGTTCAATAAAAAGCATTTTAATCCGATTGGCTGCCATTTTCTCACAGAGTTATAAAGTATTAAAGTGCAATACACCTTCAAACCGATAGGGTCAGGTAGTAAAAAGCATGGAGAAAATGTCCACCAATCGGATTAAAATGCTTTTTATTAACAATACAAAAGATACAGGTATTTTAAGGACCCGTACAGAATTTTAACATCCGTGGCCATTAAGTAAGCACTTTATATTTGAGATTTGAACGTTAATGTAGATGTACCGACTAATGGAAATAGTGCAAAAAAAGGCTGAAGTTCAGCCATGACGCCCGTGACGGAATGCGGATGTAATCTGAAATGACGTCATGGGCTTGGAAAAGTCAAAGAAATGTCCCATTCTCAACAAATACTCATCGAAAAATTACCAAAATAATATGGAAATGCTCAGAATATTGTTGTCAGGTTTTTGTGGGTGGTGTGTGCTCTGGTGCATTTCAACCAAGTCTCTTAGCTCACGTTGTGTGTCAGTCCAATGTATTATCAATGGAACGGCGCAGGGTGCCTTTTGAGGAATTCTATGAATGTCTATGAGTGACCCTGGAAGGCGCATATTATCGCCGGGGGCGGACTTGGACGACACATAGTGCCTTCCTAGGGGTCTGACCAAAAGGCATGCATGTGCCTTCTTCGGAGTGAGACTGTGTTGCCCGAAACGCTGCGTATTCGAACCAATCAGCGGCTGCTAGGGGCGGGATCATCCAATCACCTGCCAAGTAGCTTGAAAAAATGAAAACACCGTCTGTCATCGATTCTGCTTCGGAAGTCTCAGATGGAAGTAGGCTGTGAAACAATGTGTGTCGCAAGCTTCTTCCATTTGACGGAGCCAGCTAGGTGGTGGAATGAGATGGGCCAAATGGGATCTCAGATTTAGTCTCATTAAGTTGGAGAAAATTCTGGGACATCCAACATTTTGATTTCTGAGAGACAGGTGATGCATTTTAACAGTGTCTTCGAAGACTCACATACGCACACACACGCGCGCACACGCGCACACACACACACACACACACACACACACACACACACACACACACACACACACACACACACACACACACACACACACACACACACACAATAGGGTAATATGGTTAAATTGGTTAGACTTATTTTGATGCTATATTAACTAATTTAGCTGGGGACCCCCCTGGAACGAACCCCCTCAAGGACCCCTGACCACCACAGAAGCAGTGCCCTGTACAAACAAACAGCCTGCACTGGGCAATCAGGCTTTGGAGCGTTTCTGTACACTGTACAGTAAACGCTCCAAAGCGTTTGCTGTACGGTACAACAAACGTAGATTAGTAGATTAGATTAGTTTTTTTTTCCTTCTGGCTAGTGGTGTGATACGTGCGGGTGAAACCTGTCAAACACGTTGAACCGTAAATACACCCACTCACTGTTGGCAGTGGTGTAAAGTAACTGAGTACATTAACTCAAGTACTGTACTGATCTGCTATTTTCAAATGATGAATGAATAATTGTATACATTTCATACATTTGAAAACTTGTGAAATGGGATTTTCTGCATAATGCATACTTTCTACTTCTGGTACTTTAAGTAGATTTTGATACCAATACTTTTGTACTTTTACTCAAGTACATTTTTAATTCCGGACTTTTACTTGTAACAGTATAGAGTATTTCTACATTGCAGTATTGATACTTCTACTTAAGTAAGAAATGTGAGTAATTTTTCCACCACTGCCCAATCTCCACCTCCTGCCAAGTGAGTTACGCATTTCCGCATTTGACAGAGAGCGTCGTCTGTTTGACGTTGCATTCATCAACCTCCTGCCTTTGTTCAATCGTTCAATCGCACCCTAAAACTTTGCCAAAAGTTGATTTAGACATGACTTCTAAAACAACCAAAAGGGCCATCTCAGATGCCCTGTCTGATCTGACCAAGGAGAAGCTGGAGGAATTCTACAGCGCTTTGCTCGATCGCAGAGAAGAGCCGCGCGTCCGTCGCCGTGCAATCCAGGATAAGAGTATGATAGAGATTACAGACGTATTAGTTGAAACTTTCACCGAGGACGGAGCCGTTGAAGTGACGCTGAATCTTTTGAAGAAGATCGACTGCAACAATGTCGCACAGGACCTTGGGATGGGTAATATTTTAATTCTAATCATCCTAATAATTTGATTGATTACAAATATTATCATCATTTTTTCTTTGTTAAAATTGGTTAAAAAACGGTTAAATAGTCAAATAAAAGTAAAATAATATTTTGTGATATTGAATCATTGCTATAGAGAATGTGTTCAGTAACGGGTCATAAACAGAAAATACAAGTTCAGGTCGGGATGTTAATTTCACCAAATCAAAACTTTGTCAGAATTTGTCAGACTTTATTGACAGGATTCCTCTGCCTACACAAACGTCATGTGACATGTCCTAGTATGAGCGATTAGGGGAATGGGATCGACGTCACGCGATTCTCTTGTTTGGCCCGAGAAAAACCTGGATGTGTGTCTCAAAGAATATGATTACTGGCAGAATCACGGAAAGTTTAGAATATGTGTCGGTCCCGTTTTCATTTTTCAAAAGATCGGTGGTTTTTGCAATGACCTGCATTACAATGCTTCACCCTGTTGCGCTATGACGAAATAAACCCACTAAATGTAACAAAGTGTGCGTTCCGTAATACTTTCCTAAAGCTGTGTTGTTTCACCCGGTGAAAGAATGGCGGATTCAGCCACGCCCCGAAATACCTGTATGTGTGTCTCAAAGAATAGCCCCTTGAAATGCAGCACCTCATTTTTGAGGGGGTTCTACGGACACAAATAGTCAACACGTTGACATCCTAAAACCAGTGGTGTAAAGTAACTAAGTACATTTACTCAAGTAGCCTACCATACAGTACAAGTAAAACAGACAGACGTCTATGCAGCCTGATTGATCGTAAACAACCTAAAAATCCTAAAAGTTTTCTGAAAACCTTATGTTGCTATAAACTGTATAGCTAAAATCGGAAATGACACAGATGTCTTTCCTGGTTTTAATGGGTTAATTGCTGTCATATCTTCATCATCTACTCTCTGTATTTTTCCATTGTTCCACGGACACACCACATCACATGGTCTAAATATTTGTCACCATCATAGAATAATGTTCCTCTTCATGAAACCACAACTATTCTAGTTTATGAGGTAGAAACGTCATCCTCTCGTGTCCTCACCTAACCCTGTCCTCCGAGATAAGAGTGTCTGATTGGAATTCCATGCGTATGTGTGGAATTCCACGTTGAAAATAAATATGTATCATTTATTTATTTCGATTTTTTTTGGTGTAGTAAATTAATATGCCATCATATTAAAGACTCCTTGTAACCAGGGCTGGACATTTTAGTACTTCTTTACTAGCTTGTAGATATGCTATTTTCAAATTGCCGAAATGTATATAGGGCTGAAGTGAGTAATGTATGTTTTGTAATAATAATCAAAATCTACAAAGTAACTAGTACCAAAGTGTTCAAATAATTGTAGTGGAGTAAAACGTACAATATTTGCCTCTGAGATGTAATGGAGTAGAAGTAAAAGTACTGAAAATTGGAAATACCCCAGTATTTAATGAGTGTGTGTTAGGTGAGGACACGAGAGGATGGCGTTTCTACCAGTTAAACTTGTTTGAATAGTTGTGGTTTCATTAAGAGGAACATTATTCTATGATGGTGACAAAGTATTTGTGTCCGTGGAACAATATAAAAATACACTTGTTGATGAGAGTAGGTAAGTAAGATATGACAGCAGTTAACCCATTTAGACCTGAGGCCGATTCTAAAAAAGCCTTCTAAATCCTGACCTAAGTTTTCTGAAAAACTTCCTTCTGTCCTGAAAGGTATAGTTAGAAATAGGGGTTCCCGCCCAAAATGGTAAAGGAATGCAGTATCACTACTAGTTGGATGGCAGGTTCTCCTGACAGCAAAGCAGCCTTTCTCAAAGTGGGTGCCATGGCAACCACTTAGACCCTCTATACTTAGTCAAACGGACCTGACTTGCACTGTACTTGATATGTTTCTTTTTCATACACACCAAATTTCTTTGCCAAAAAATAGCAGAGCTTGGCGAATGTTGCCCGCAGAATAGGGATGCTGGTGTTCAAGTGGTTAAATCACTTCAAACCTATATACTGTACATGGGCTACTTGAAAAGCTTGTAGATCGGCTATTTTCAAAAATAATCTTGAAGAAATGTGAAAAAAAAGACAATTTTTTAAACATTTTATTAATACAAATCTTGTACGGGGGTCCCTGTACGTGGGTCCCTGGCACAGACGGGACAGCCTGACAGGCAGACAGCCTGGTCTCCCAGTAGAGCAGTAGTTCTCAACATGTGGTTCAGGACCACAAATTATTTTGGGGGGTCCCCAGGTGATTAGCTTAATGTCCAACATTGTTTTCTCACTCAACAGTAAACAAACCAACATACAGTATAAAGTATAAACAGGGTATCTGCACATTTCTACAGTGATGTGAACTCTGACATTCACTTGACTTAGAACCTTTTTTTAAATTATACTTTTATAGTTATAGTGCTGCTCAGTTTGAATGGCCAATTAAGAGAGCTGTACAAAAAAAACATTGATGAGTTCTCTATGGAAACATCAGCACAAATCTACAAACAAAGAGTTTAATAAAAATATGTATTAGATATTATTTGAGTGTTCTTTCATGCACTTGTTGATTTAATCTAATCTTCCTTTCTATAGTGAATCCGAGGGCCCAAGTGAAGTCTGACCTCAAGTCCCTGCAGGTCAAGAGGGACAAATACAAAGAGTTTGAACAGAAATACAAAGAAGTCTTTCAACACAACAAGAAGACGGCGGTGGCCTCAGAGAAGCAGATCAGAGCAGACATTGAAATGCTCCACCAGTTCCTGAAAGAGGAAGAGGAGGCCAGACTGGCAGATCTGAGGGAGGACGAGAAGCAGAAGGCAGACATTGTCCGCAGAGAGATGAAGAACATTCAGGAACAGATCTCCTCTCTCTCTGACAACATCTCTGCTGCAGAACAAGAGCTGCAGGAACCTAGTGGTTCATTTCTCAGAGTCCAGTGTCCAGTGCCAGAACCACAGCTGGTCTCAGGATTGATGATAGACGTGACCAAGCACTTGGGAAATCTGACCTACAGAGTCTGGGAGAAGATGAAGGAGAAGATCAAGTTCACTCCTGTTATTCTGGACCCAAACACAGCAACCAGCTGTCTCCATCTATCTGAAGACCTGACCAGTGTGAGAAATACAGACACATGGAAGGATCTTCCAGACAACCCAGAGAGGTTCACTCATACATCGTTAGTTCTGGGTTCTGAGGGTTTCAGTTCAGGAAAACACAGCTGGGAGGTGGAGGTTGGAGATCTTCATTACTGGGATATAGGTGTGGTTAAAGAGAGTGTTGACAGGAAGCGATCGAGATACCATACCATGCCAGAACGTGGCTACTGGTGGGTACACTATAGTAAAGGGAAGTACGAGAATGGGGATGGAGAAACCATCCATATGCAGAGGAATCTCCAGAGGATCAGAGTTCAGCTGGACTATGACAGGGGGGAGGTGTCCTTCTACGACCCTGAAGACATGACTCACATCTACACCCATGAAGACATTTTCACTGAGAAACTCTACCCTTTTTTCATCATTGGAGTGGCTCTTGCTAAAACCACTGATATCAAAGTCTGTCAAGCTGAGATATCTCACTCTGTTATGTTACAGTGATGGCAGTGAGTAGTGTTGGGAATCCTTTAGGGTTTTAACAATTCTGGTTCCTTGACGATTCCCTCTTAACGGTCCTATTCCCTAATGGTTTGCTTTAACGATTCATATATATATATATATATATATATATATATATATATATTGACACTTTTTTGACAAATTCAAATCCACCATCTTGACATCTCAGTGTACAAATGGAACCATTTTTGTTTAGTTGTGCTTTGTTTGTTTCAGATCATCATCTTTACTTGTACTATGGTTATTTTTTTTTTTAATTATTACCACTTTGATTGAAATAAAAATGTTTTTAATCTTGTTTGAAATGGCCAAACCTGCCTAAAGCGATGATGTCACTGGTTGGTGGGTTTTCTGAACCCTCAAATGAGACACAGAGTGAGTAGACGTGGTGTCATCTTATAATGAGCGTTAGTGAGGAGTGAGGACCAATTATATGAAGATATGGTTGAAAATTTGTGAAATGCAGAATTTTTTCCTTTTCTTTTCTTTTGTTCGCTTTAAAACATATATATATATATATATATATATATATATATATATTCAAAAATTTCTCAAAAAAATAACCAAAGAAATCTTAAAATTACACAGATGCGTTCCCGGTAATGGGTTAAGGTTTTACTTTTATCTGTACTATTGAACTTTGTATTTATTTTGTATGTATCCTCTGTGTGTTAATATCTCTATGGTGTGTTTAGGTTATGTTTTCCATCTGAATGTCTTCAACATGTTGTCAGAAGGTTATCTCACAATTATTATCTCATAATCGCAATTATTTGATATAATAACCATTATTTTTTGCATAGGCCTAATTGTCATAATTGTTTCCCTTCATAATGCATCTGTTATTCAAACATTCAAACATTTGCAATGCTCTGTGAGCTTGTACATTGGCTATTATTTCTGCTATTTAAAACAAAATTCAAAGTATATGTTCATTAAATATGGCATGTTTTCGAAAAGTACTTTTTACAAAATCTAAATGATAAGTAATAATGTTGATGTATATGTTCCAATTGTTTAATGCCAAAACCAAATATTAAATTGTTAATTGCAATTACTTGTAAGTATTTCATTGTGCTTTTTGTACATTGCGGTGTAACTTTTGTTGTCGTTGGATAAGATTTTGTCCACAATTCCATCCATGCTGTATTGATGTTGGTTCCATAGGAGAGATAACAATGTTTAACAATAATTTAAATTGCAAAATTAAACCAAATGGACCCGAAAGGGTCCAATTGGTTTCATTTTACACCACGGCTGCCAACTTCCAGGAAAAGTCAGGAGTGAGACTATAGGGTGGAGATGCGAAAAATGTGACCTTTTTTAATGGCAATTTAGAGGAATATCGCAATTTAAATTAACATCCAGACTGTTGTCTGGTCACACATTGACAACTGAAAAAGTGTATCCTATCCTTCCTATTTTTAAAGCATAGACTGAATAGTTCTATTAAGATTCTCTCAACAGAACAAGGCTGAAGCACGTATCTGCAGTATGTTGCCAACATACCAGTTGTAATACACCAACCAGCTACAGCTGGTATGTTATTGCACTGGCTGGGTGGGTGTGCTTTAATTTTGCAAATCTAACCCTCAATGATGAAATCAAGTAATTTTAAGGCAGAAACTGGTGGTAGGTGGAGGTTAATACTGTGGGTGTGATCATTTTGGTGGGGGGGGGGGTCCTCCCCCCCCTGAAACTTTTTAACAGAGCAGATGTCATTTCCTGTATTCTGGTACATTTTAACAGGGAGTTTGATACTTTTATCAGGCTTTACATGCATGGGAACATGGGTGCAATACGTTAGTCCGACAGCGCATTCCTCCGACAGCGCATGCCTCCGACGTTTCCAATACTAACCCTATACCAAACCCGAACCCTAACCCTAACCGCACGTGGATGCCACATAGTCTGAGAAATGGGATGTCGGATTATCGCATGCCTCCCGTGTAAAATCAGCCATTACAACGCCATGAAGGCGACGCCAACATACATTTTAGTAGACAAAATCAACTGTAGATTAAGTCGACTATAATCTTATGATATTCAGTCAACTAAAACTAGACTAACAGTAAAACATTTCAGATGACTAAAATATGACTAAAACTAAATGGAATTTGATTCAAACGACTATGACTAAAACTGAATCAAAATTAGCTGTCAAAATCAACACTGCTAGGTTACCTGAGCAGCAGGAGCACGAAAACCCAGCAGCAAGTCAAGGCAAGCAGAGCGGGAGGCTGGCCCATCTGGTTTGACGACAAATATGGGTGAGTGATGAACTGTTTAGTCTTACTTATACACAAATCCACGGAGCGCTGCCCTGCGCGCAGCCATTGCTGCGGTGTCAGACTGAGTCAGCTGCTCTCACTGACTGTTCACGTTACTCTTTTACCTGCTTTTTACTAACTTTTACTAACACCAACTTTACAAAAATGTACAGAAAATGGGGACGAACCACCTTACGCCAGGTGCCAGTAGGCTAATTTATGGCTGCTCTCTGCTAACGTAAACAGACGGGCAGAACTGCAGCAGCAGCTGACTGACGCCGCAGCAATGATTGCGCCACCTACAGGGCAGCGCTCCGTGGATTTGTGTATAGACAAAGCAGAAACCATGGCGCTATGTTCCCTATTATCAGCTTGCCTGGTATTGCTGTGGTGAAAGCAATGCCTGGCCTTGTGTGGGTGAAAAGGGCTCTCCCTCCATTATAACTACTCATACAATCAACTTAAAACTGACTGTACTAGCATGGCTCCTTAGAAATACACCTATACTGACTTTCATTGAATTTAGATAGATTGCTTTATAGTGTATGTACTGTACTCCAGGGAACAGTTGGTGCTGGACACTAAATAATAAAATGGTAAATGGTGCATTTATATAGCGCTTTTATCCAAAGCTCTTTACAATGTGCATTACATTCACCCATTCACACACATATTCACTCTCTCTCACACACACACACACACACACACACACACACACACACACACACACACACACACACACACACACACACACACACACACACACACACACATTCACACACCGATGACGGAGCAAACCATGCAAGGCACCACCTGCTCATCAGGAGCAATTAGGGGTTCAGCGTCTTGCTCAAGGACACTTCTACACTAACTCTGGGATCGAACTGGGAACCTCACGGTTCCCATCTGGCCACTGTTATGGAAAAATAATATTCCGTTCGGATGAAGTTTTAAGGTCATTTATTAGGAAGATTTCGGCAGAGAGACAGCATACAGCAACACTGAGAAGCAGGGCTCCAGCCCTGCTCCAGCAGCCCTAGCCATTACACCACTCTACCCCTGATCCACTGCTGGGTCATATTCCAGACTTGTTTGACTGTGTTAAATTACAGAATTCCTTCTTGTAATATCCAAATATGCATTATGTTTGTAGATCGTTGGAAAATGGCAGACGACCCCCACAACGCTGCAGCATTCTTCAGGATAGATCTCCTGGAAAAGAAGCAGGACGAGCGCCCACTCAAAGCAAGCTTGGATATCCGTGAGGATCAGCAGTCTCAAACCAGTAGCATCATCATATCCTTTTACAAAGGAATCGGTGTTGACTGGGCGAGTGTAGCCAGTTAGCGTAAGGATAACAGCTTTTAGTATAGATAGACTAATGGATACATTGACTGCTTTTATACCAGAAAAGGCTCTATGAGCCATAAATGTTTGTTTTTCATTTTTCTATACTTTTTTTATTATCGATTAGTCATTGACTAGTCTCACATGGCCAGACTGTTGTCTCCCACAATTTTCAAATGTTTCCGGTCATACAGTCTGGGACTCGGAAGCTCTGATCATGATTAGAATATAAACCGGATGTGAAGCTTCTTCCCCACTTCCGTTTCGTCTTTACTGTCGCGCAAATTTATCCGACTATAAATCAAAATCATTTAAGTATTAAGCTTGCTGCTTAGCAGAAATGGAAATTAAAAAAGAAAATGTAAAGATATTTTAAAATATATTTTTGTGAACGGAAGTGCCAGTTTCCTCAATCGGATTTCGGGAGTTGTAATTCCAGACTCTATCTTTCGGAGATTGTGGAATAGTTGTCTGGCTACGCGAGACTAGTCATTGACTAGTTTCACAATGGTAAAACTATGTTTAGATAATATAGGAACGGTTTGAACGTATCCGGCAGCCACGATATGTTTCACTGTTGTTTTATTTCTGACCTTACATGTGCAAAACTAATTCCCCTCATAGGAATAAAGATTGATCTATTGATTGATCTATGCTGGGTTATTGATTGATTTTGTTCTATAACATAAGAAATATAGGCTATTGGATTTTAGTTTATACAACCTCTGTCACAGGGGAGTCTCCAGAGCCCACCTTCTCCCAGACCCACTAACCCTGTGAGTGGAAGGCAGAGAAACAAGAGGAAGCAGGGTATGTTGGTTTTTAAGAGATTTAAAAGTGCTCTTACCCCGAAGACCTCAGGTTAAGAACTGGCACATAATAAAATTAGGAGGTCATTAGGTTTCTCGGTGCCTAACCACCTTAAAAGTTTACATATTGCCTGGTTATTGATCGATTTTGTTCTGTGAAATGTGCATAATAACGACAGGCAACTGGAATTTAAGTTGTGAACAATGTTTGTCACAGGCCTGTCTCCAGATCACACCATATCCATATAACATATCCACTAACCTTCTGACTGAACGGCTCTCTCTGCTTAACATATGCTGCACCATTACTGTATGTGGACTGTGTTCATTGAGCACTCCAAGGTTCAGGGTTCAAGGTTGTTCTTTGTTACATCTTGTGTACAGGTACATGAGAGTAAAATGTATTTAGGTTTGGCTTCCTTCAGACAATGCAGCAGCATAGGTAATAACAACAGAATAATGATAGAAATCGTAAAAAAATATTTAAAGAAAAGAGAGAGTGCAAAAAAGAGCAAAAATAGAAGCTCATCCTTCAAAAAAACATCATCAAATGTACATTTGCATAAAAAAAACTTGGTATATTGCATACACCAACAGCATTTTTTGGTATATAGCGACGATGGCAACACTACTTCAGTTAACAATAGTTTGGACAATTTCCTTTACATTACCAGATTAGAACGGAAATATGGAATATAATACAGCTTGTCAAGGGGCAACCCGTGCCCTATGCGCACAGACACACAGGTTAAGGACATTGCACGCACACACACACCACACGGTGTGGGCGACAGTGGGCTCAGGGGTAGAGCGGCCCGGATAGACGCCGTGAGGTTTCCAGTACGATCCCGGGCTCCCCCAGAAGAGTTAGTGTAGAAGTGTCCTTGAGCAAGACACTGAACCCTGAATTGCTCCCGATGAGCAGGTTGGTGCCTTGCATGGTTTCCTCTGCCATCGGTGTATGAATGTGTGTGAATGGGTGAATGTAATGCACAATCTATGTAAAGCGCTTTGGATAAAAGCGCTATATAAATGCACCATTTACCATTTTTAACATTTACCACACAGCTGCATCCGATTAATAATCAAGACTACCGGCCGGGTTGGAAGCAACTGTTTGAAGGGACTGTGGGTTGCGTGGCAGATATGTCCTAACATAATGTCAGTCAGTCAATACTGGTGAATGCATTCACACATTCACAAATGATATACATAGACTTTGCAGGGTAAAACATTCAGTTTATTGTATCCTGTGTTAAAGGAGTTGATGCTCATTGATTGTCACCTGTAACTCCTCTGCAGTATTGCCACTCTATCTGGGTGGAAACAGAGCAGGACAAACCATTCAGCTTAAGTAAAATATCTGAGTACTTTTTCCACCACTGCTTATATAAACCCTTTGTGCCTACGGTATGTAATCTGCCTTCTCCTCACAATCATGTCATCATTGTGTTTGATAATCTATATTATTGTATTCAATTGATTACTTTAATAAAACCATAAGCATGAGTGTTTTCTTTCATGTTTTTCATGAGGAGAATGATGGATTTCTGCATTTGGTTATATACGAGTTAAATTAACTATAAGGTTCATTTGGTTATATACGAGTTATATGAACTATAAGGTTCATTTGGTTATATATGCGTTATATGAACTATAAGGTTCATTTGGTTATATATGAGTTATATGAACTATAAGGTTCATTTGGTTAGTAGATATATGAGTTATATTTTGGGCCAAACTGGCTAAAGCCACTCATTTGAGATCTAGGACTGGGCAAGGGGCGTTCCCCCCCAAAAGTTGTTATTTTGGGACACCTGCCTTACCCGCTAAACACCTGCACTACCTGTTACATTATGCATAGGTGTAGTTTGGGCCTTACAATGATAAAAAAAAATCACCGTGCCAGATGTTATTACCTTTAAGAGAAGACTGAGCTAGCCATTATCCCCAATGCAATCTTACTCACTCCTCTCTCCCTGTCTGCAGTGTTGCCTGGTCTGATTATTATAAGCCACATTGGGCTTGTTTTTCTGAAGTTGCTTGTAAATAATGGTAGAACGGCTGTGAGCTTGTAGATCGTTTATTTTCAAATAGCCAATATATATATATAAAAATGCACATTGTTTAATGGCCGACATATTGCTCATGTGGCCTATTATAGTTGCTTCTTTTGGGCTTGTTTTCATAGACCTGGGGCCTATTACATGAAAGGTGTATTAAATAAGCCTGGGCTTAAGTCAAATCCTGGTTTGACAAAGTCGGGTCCGTACAGCCTGGTTTATTCCGTTCCATGAACGCCAAGCCAGGCTGAAAAGGAGCGACTTTGTCGAGCTAGACCTTGTCAAGCCAGGCTGTGTCGAGCCAGGATGGTAAAGCCAGGCTTCACGTATTCCTAAAAGACCATGAAAAGAGAGCACAGACAGTGTAGGTATTAGGTGAAGAATTCAGGAGCTGGAGCTTCCTATAGGCTTATGAAAGCTGTCCTCAGACTCTTTTCCCTCATTTTGAGGAATTTCTGCACACACACACACACACACACACACACACACACACACACACACACACACACGCACACACACACACACACACACGCACACACGCGCGCACAGACACACACACACACACACACACACACACACACACACACACACACACACACACACATGCCTGTCTCTATCATTGGTGGGGACCACATGCAGGGCCATCATTTCTGGGGACACCACTTTCCAGTGGTCCCACAGGCCTGAAAAAAATCAGGCAAGTTAAAATACAATTCTTTAACACAAATATCACCTCAGATTCTAGATCGGATGAAGTAATTTCCCATACCTGTCCTGAACGTGCGTCTTGGGGACCGATAGGAATCCATGGTTTATGGGGACTACATTTGCATACACACAGATCTGTGCATGAAGTCATTATTCATGGGGACCTCATTAACAAACTCATTAACATAACACACACCAGTTTTTTTTACACCAAAATGGGGACTCAATGTCCTGGGGACATTTTAATCAGTTTCATACTGAATTGTATGCAGGAAGCTTGGCGTTGCATACAGACATGTCCAGAAAGCAAGTCAGGATTCAAACTAACCCTCAACCGGTCTGAGGCTGTCTCATAGGAGAGAGGCTACAGAGGACAGCAGGGACACTGGAGGCTTTGAGGAAAAAGCATATATATATAACATGTCATTCTGTTTAGAATATGATGATCATTTTGTTCCATTGGTAGGACATTTTCCATAATATCATGGGCTTTACAATTGCCAGCAGTGCTTAATTCAAGAATCAGCCTCCTCAGTTCAACATAGCAATTTTTATTTGCCATAACAAATGTCACACATAACAAATGTCACACATACAAAAGATTTAGAATCTTTAGAACATTTAGAACATTTTTTACTTAACACATCGGGTGCCAAACACAGTCTGAACCGTGTGTTTACATAGTGGCGGTTCCGAAGCTTCGGTGCCGAACACGGTCTGAACCGTGATTTCAGTCTTTTTTTTTTTAATCGTTTCTCTCCGCGCGGGCGGGGCTAGAGCAGCTCTGGGAGCACCCATTGTAATCCTGCGAAGGAAGTGCCAGATCGCTCACCGGAAACACATTTTTCGTCGGCGGCCAAATACATATAATTGTGGGGGTCCTTGACATGAAAAACTTTGAGAACCACTGACATAGAAACTTGTCCAGAAAACTGGATTCAGAAGAATCGAATCCTCAGGTCTTAAAGATAAGTCTTAAAGTAGACAAAGATAAGAACAACAACAACAGTGTCTCTGCCTCGCTTTTTGGGGGCCCATATAATATAATGCAATGTGTGTCAGTCAACGAGTTGTGAAGTGACTAGTGTGGGAGGGATTAGGAGAAGAAGGAGGAGGAGGAGAGGAGATGGGAGGGTAGGGGTGTAGAGATGAGGAGGCAGGAGGAGAGATGAAATGGGAGGGTAGGGGTGTAGAGATGAGTGAGTGTAGAGATGATATGATTAGTGCCTAGCTAGATGTTAAACTCCTAGCTTAACATCTACATTTTTCTTTTAAGTGCAGTAATGCGGTTATGTATATAGAATTTTAAGGACCTCCAGTCCCTGTTTTTTAGAGCCAAAGGCTCAGCTTTCAAGCACCTTTCGCACTCCATCTTCCCCGGGACTCGCACTGAGTTGATAAACTTCATCATGTGCCTCTCCACTGCTTCCATCTCATTTGTCTCCCACCTCCTCTTCTTCTTGGCAGCTTTGGGGCCTGAATATGAAATACAAATCATTCAGAGAATAATGAACATACAGATAATACTACTATGCAGTTATTAATTCTACTACTGTGCAATTATTAATTCTACTACTGTGCAGTTATTAATTCTACTACTGTGCCGTTATTCATTCTAATGTGCAGTTATTCATTCTAGTAATGTGCAGTTATTCATTCTACTACTGTGCAGTTATTAGTAGTAAGTTAGTAGTAGTAATTTGCTGAGTCTGCTGACTCACTTTCAGAGGACTGCCTTGAGGGCATCAGCCCCCCCCCTCTGGGTGGTGACATCACAGCATCCGGCATCTCTTCTGCAACTGGGTTCTCTACAGGAATTGTAAAGTAATTGCCAAGCCTTAAACTCATTGTTAACATGCATAAAATATGTCTCCTCCTCTTTCCCCTCCTCCCACCTCATCTCTACACCCTTACCCTCCCATCTCATCACTACTCCTGCCTCCTCATCTCTACACCCCTACCCTCCCATCTCATCACTCCTCTTCTCTCCTCATCTCTACACCCCTACCCTCCCATCTCCTCTCTCCTCCTCTCCTCATCTCTAAACCCCTACCCTCCCATCTCATCTCCCCTTTCTCTTCTCCTTCTGTTCTCTCCCCTTCTCATGTATACAGCCCTAACCCTCATAAATTAGACCAATTTATTTAGCCATAAGACAACAGCATACCGGTCAGTCCTGATGTAGTCACAGTATCCTCTCCATCATTCATTTGTGTCTCCCGCCTCCTCTTCTTGGCAGCTTTGCGGCCTGAATATGAAATACAAGAGACCTTCGTCACTCACCACATATGGGTATGGTCGCCATATACAGGTATGGTCTGTCTGACCTACACACATACATACAGTGATTTCATCAATCACCACATATAAGGTCCGACGGGTATGGTCCATAATATAATTTAGCAAACCTCTGTATGTCCATCTGACATATATATATATATATATATATATATATATATATATATATATATATATATATATATATATATATACAAGCTTCGCGGGACGTTTTGGCATGTATGCGCCAATCACTATCGAGGACAAGGATGTCACTCTATATATACATTTGTCTGTCACTCACCACTTACGGGTAAGGTCCAAATGGGTATGTCTAATTGTACTACTGTGCAGTTATTCATTTGCTGACTCACCTTCAGAGGACTTCCTTAAGGGTCTGCCTTGAGGGTCCTCCTCACCCCCTCTGGGTGGTGGCATCTCTTCTGAAACTGGGTGCTCTACAGGAATTGTAAATAAAGTAATAATTGACTAGAGGGAAGTAGAGGTTCCTGTTCAAGTAAAGAGGTAAGTAGACTAGAGGTACGTAGAGGTTCCTGTTCAGGTAAAGAGGTAAGTAGACTAGAGGTAAGTAGACTAGAGGTAAGTAGAGGTTCCTGTTAGGTAAAAAGGTAAGTAGACTAGAGGTAAGTAGAGGTTCCTGTTAGGTAAAAAGGTAAGTAGACTAGAGGTAAGTAGAGGTTCCTGTTAGGTAAAAAGGTAGGTAGACTAGAGGTAAGTAGAGGTTCCTGTTCAAGTAAAGAGGTAAGTAGACTAGAGGTACGTAGAGGTTCCTGTTCAGGTAAAGAGGTAAGTAGACTAGAGGTACGTAGAGGTTCCTGTTCAGGTAAAGAGGTAAGTAGACTAGCGGTAAGTAGACTAGAGGTAAGTAGAGGTTCCTGTTAGGTAAAAAGGTAAGTAGACTAGAGGTAAGTAGACTAGAGGTAAGTAGAGGTTCCTGTTAGGTAAAAAGGTAAAGAGGTAAGTAGACTAGAGGTAAAAGAAACAAACATGAATGCATCAAAAATAACAGAGTATCCCTCTCTTTTTCTTGTTTGTTCAGGTTCAGTTCAGTTTTCAGTTAGTCTAATTCCACTGCACTGGGAGGCAGCAGAGAAGGGGGACATTGAAGGGGAAATCAAGTTTAACTAATATTAAAAAATGAATTCTCTTTGTGGCTCTAATTATCTATGTAGTTATGTATCTATTAATACAATATTTATTGTTATTTATGTATTTATTGTTCTATTTTAACTCTTACAAATTTCCAAGCCTTAAACTCACGGTTAGCATGCATACAATTAGGCTTGCATCTCTGAAATTGAGTGCATACCTGCCAGTCCTGATGTAGTGGGATTATTGTTGTCATCTGTCCATTCATCGTCATCCCTGTAGGCCAGGACATTCTCTACACAGGAAATAATAAACATGTTAATACCTTTTTTTACCTTGACTATTTCTCAATGGCTGGGTTGGTTTTACAGCCCACCACCCATAAACTGAAGGTTTAGTTTCACATGAGAGACGGTCATTAAACTTTCTATAAAGCAACATACAGTTGCAATTTTACAGTATACATGTCATTATGTGTGTGGATCTGAGTTATGAGCCAAACCTTGAGGATCTATCTCGATCTGGTCCAGGTTCTTTCCTTTGAATTCCGCCAATCTCCCTTGCTCTAGCGCCATTAGGACTTTGCTTATTTTGGCAAGTTGCAGGGTCTTTTCAGGCAGGCGATAATGTTGCCGATGGATTTGAAGATCATGACCCATGAAGGTCGCAAGCTGGTCCAATTCGGTTTCATTCAAGTTCAGGACTGTAGAGAGTGTTGCTATATGTTTGCGCAACTTTGTGGATGTCAAGGCACCTTGGTTCTCTGCTCCACAAGCTTTGACAAAGGTGCGAATGCAGTCCGAACCTCTGTAGTGAGACATGTATGATGGCCTGGCAAACATGTACACATTTTCTTTTAGGACTCCACACTCTTCTCTCTTTTGCACTAGAAGCTCCAGTGCACTTAACATTTTTGGGGTCAGCAGGATGGGAACCTTTCGTCCCTTTTTCCCCCTTGTCTCAATCCGTGAGAAGTGTCTGCATAGTTGTTTCTCCACCTCAGAGAGAGCCCAGTCTATATCTTCATGAGGATCAGAGGTGTCTCTGAACACAAATGCGGTTAAGGGCATACTTGATACCTCCCCTTCCCTTCGACGGTTGAAAAGAATGACTTGAGCCAGACACACTCTTGCAAGGTAGGACCAGTTTAGAGCATTGGGCTTAGCTGTCAACTCTTGAATGGACTCCTGCTGCTTTTTATCCAGGTATGAATGCAGTGCTTGCACATCCCGTGTGAAGGGCAAGATTGTGGGTGTGTTCCACTTCTCCTCCTCGATGTTCCGCAAGGCTGCTGCAGATATTAACTCATTCCACCGAGTTGCATGGACTTGTTGGAAGCTCAAGGCCTTTTCAATTACATCTTTGCATTCTGCAATCCTTCCATTGCTCTCAACAAGTTTGGCAATTCTACTCAAGCTGAATCCCAGTTTAAGAGCCAAATGCTTTGTTTTGAAAGTTTCCGTTTCGCTGTTGTATCCACATGTAACCTGGACGGCTTTCACTGTAACCCGGTACAGCTTAGGGTCAATGAGATCCTGCATTTGTTTGATTTCCTTTGGACTGACTTTCTTTGCAGTTAAGAGGAGTCTTCCAAGTTCGCGCAACTTCTGTCTGACATGTTCATGCCTCTTCGGATTGGACCCACTTTTGTGCAGCATATACTCTCCAAACTGGAGGATACAATTGTCACTTCTGACAGCAAGAGTTATCTCATCCTGATGCATATTGTTGAGCAGCTGCCCTAGCATTTTACCGACCTGTTGTCGAACAGGACCCATGAATTCACACAGGGACTGGACACGAGTCTTTCCTGGTTTTGGAGTTTGATCTGAAGGTCGTAATGTACAGATTTTCATGTGACGCCACAGTATTTTTCTAAGGAAATATCCCTGGCAGTAGATACAATGCATGTAGTCTTTGCACTGAGATGGTTGAGCTGGTCGTTTCTTGGGAACAAGCTCCCCTTTGCCGGTCCTCAATACATGAGCATTGTGCGCATAGTTCCCTTTGTTGCGAAGATGGCTCAGATGTGTTTTTCTTTCTTTGGAACCCTTTGGATGCAAGCATGCCAGTACTACCTCCTTCTCATTTTTATGTACGTGTTCCAGATGTCTTGCCATTTTACTAAAAGGATTTAAGCAGAACAGGCAGTACTGTTTTTTGTCGTAGACGCGGGCGCCATCCCTCTTTTTGGTGAAAGCATTGATGCTTACTGTGGCTGTGTCATCAACGTCCATGCTCACAGCTCCGGTACTTGCTCTTTCTTCATCATCACTATTCACAGAACATGTTCTGGACATTCCACTTTCTGCCATCTTCACAACAGAGGTACCAGTTTCTTCCTCCGTGTCGATATCGGTGGTGCTCTCATGTAAATGGTGAACTTGTGTAGACAACTTTGGTTCCGTATGTTCTGTTGTCATTGGGATCACTTCACTCCAGTCTGAACTGCTGCTCTCACTGCATTTTGGGACTTTCCACTCCTCTCCACTGTCTTGAGATGAATCATAGAGTTCATCAGAAGATGAATCATAGAGTTCATCAGAACAATAATCTGGAACGATCACCTTCCCCTGTGGAAAAACAAAAACAACATTACAACAAGTTCTACCAGTTAAACTTTGGCTTGATTCAATAAAAGAGGTTCCTGTTCAGGTAAAGAGGTATGTAGACTAGAGGTAAGTAGAGGTTCCTGTTCAAATAAAGAGGTAAGTAGACTAGAGGTAAGTAGAGGTTCCTGTTCAGGTAAAGATGTAAGGTGACTAGAAGTAAAAAATAAAAAAATAAAAAAAAGGTAAATGACTATGCCTTTAATTTGATATACTAGACATTAGAAAACGAAAACAAACAAAAAATCCTTGTAAGGTGTGCTCTCCCCCATTTACCTTTTTAACGGACGTTGAAGGCTTGGCGGCTGTATCATGCAGTGGTGTGGGAGAGCCATGTCTGTCTGTGGGAGAGTCTCCATCCCATGCTGCAGGTGTGTCATTCAATATCTGTGAAGAATAACATTCATTGAATATGTATAAGACAACAGGTAGGCATTACTAAACATCTCAGAAAATATAATTTTAATTAGAAGTAAAGTTAACAACTTCCTTGCTAAACAGCATCAGCCCACTGCTGTCATTGGAGTATAATATTTTGCTTTACACGTTTTCTTTACTAGTCCTTTACTGCATTTATTACTACATCCTGATGTAGTCCAATATACCATTCTGATGGACAGTACAGTAGGTATTTCAAACACACTTTCAGATATGTGATCTATGGGGACGTTTAATGCACTTTAGGCTAATGTGCATCACGGGGACACAATTACACACACACACACACACACATATTAAAACATGCTTTCTGGGGACCCCTCCAACATCCTGATGTTGTCCAATATACAGTAGGCTTTTCAAACACTTTCAGTTATGGCGACTTTTAATACACTTTAGGTTAATGTGCATCACAGGCACATACATGTCTTCTGAAGTTTCAATTCTACCGCCTACATGCTTGCATACACATCTTAAAACATGTGTTTTGAGGGGGCCTACTTGTTAAAGTGATATACTAGACATTAGGAAATGAAAGCCAGGGTAAGTGCGAAAGGCATGTTGCTTTGCTTTCCTGTCATCAAACTGTTCAGGTAAAGATGTAAGGTGACTAGAAGTAAAAAATAATAATAATAATAAAAAGGTAAATGACTATGCCTTTAATTTGATATACTAGACATTAGAAAACGAAAACAAACTAAACATCCTTGTAAGGTGTGCTCTCCCCCATTTACCTTATTAACGGACGTTGAAGGCTTGGCGGCTGCATCATGCAGTGGTGTGGGAGAGCCATGTCTGTCTGTGGGAGAGTCTCCATCCCATGCTGCAGGTATGTCATTCAATATCTGTGAAGAATAACATTCATTGAATATGTATAAGACAACAGGTAGGCATTACTAGACATCTCAGAAAATATAATTTTAATTAGAAGTAAAGTTAACAACTTCCTTGCTAAACAGCATCAGCCCACTGCTGTCATTGGAGTATAATATTTTGCTTTACACGTTTTCTTTACTAGTCCTTTACTGCATTTATTACTACATCCTGATGTAGTCCAATATACCATTCTGATGGACAGTAGGTATTTCAAACACACTTTCAGATATGTGATCTATGGGGACGTTTAATGCACTTTAGGCTAATGTGCATCACGGGGACACAATTACACACACGCATATTAAAACATGCTTTCTGGGGACCCCTCCAACATCCTGATGTTGTCCAATATACAGTAGGCTTTTCAAACACTTTCAGTTATGGCGACTTTTAATACACTTTAGGTTAATGTGCATCACAGGCACATACATGTCTTCTGAAGTTTCAATTCTACCGCCTACATGCTTGCATAAATACACACACATCTTAAAACATGTGTTTTGAGGGGGCCTACTTGTTAAAGTGATATACTAGACATTAGGAAATGAAAGCCAGGGTAAGTGCGAAAGGCATGTTGCTTTGCTTTCCTGTCATGAAACTGTTCAGGTAAAGATGTAAGGTGACTAGAAGTAAAAAAAAAAATAATAATAATAAAAAGGTAAATGACTATGCCTTTAATTTGATATACTAGACATTAGAAAACGAAAACAAACAAAAAATCCTTGTAAGGTTTGCTCTCCCCCATTTACCTTATTAACGGACGTTGAAGGCTTGGCGGCTGTATCATGCAGTGGTGTGGGAGAGCCATGTCTGTCTGTGGGAGAGTCTCCATCCCATGCTGCAGGTATGTCATTCAATATCTGTGAAGAATAACATTCATTGAATATGTATAAGACAACAGGTAGGCATTACTAAACATCTCAGAAAATATAATTTTAATTAGAAGTAAAGTTAACAACTTCCTTGCTAAACAGCATCAGCCCACTGCTGTCATTGGAGTATAATATTTTGCTTTACACGTTTTCTTTACTAGTCCTTTACTGCATTTATTACTACATCCTGATGTAGTCCAATATACCATTCTGATGGACAGTAGGTATTTCAAACACACTTTCAGATATGTGATCTATGGGGACGTTTAATGCACTTTAGGCTAATGTGCATCACGGGGACACAATTACACACACGCATATTAAAACATGCTTTCTGGGGACCCCTCCAACATCCTGATGTTGTCCAATATACAGTAGGCTTTTCAAACACTTTCAGTTATGGCGACTTTTAATACACTTTAGGTTAATGTGCATCACAGGCACATACATGTCTTCTGAAGTTTCAATTCTACCGCCTACATGCTTGCATAAATACACACACATCTTAAAACATGTGTTTTGAGGGGGCCTACTTGTTAAAGTGATATACTAGACATTAGGAAATGAAAGCCAGGGTAAGTGCGAAAGGCATGTTGCTTTGCTTTCCTGTCATCAAACTGTTCAGGAAAAGATGTAAGGTGACTAGAAGTAAAAAAAAAAATAATAATAAAAAGGTAAATGACTATGCCTTTAATTTGATATACTAGACATTAGAAAACAAAAACAAACTAAAAATCCTTGTAAGGTTTGCTCTCCCCCATTTACCTTATTAACGGACGTTGAAGGCTTGGCGGCTGTATCATGCAGTGGTGTGGGAGAGCCATGTCTGTCTGTGGGAGAGTCTCCATCCCATGCTGCAGGTATGTCATTCAATATCTGTGAAGAATAACATTCATTGAATATGTATAAGACAACAGGTAGGCATTACTAGACATCTCAGAAAATATAATTTTAATTAGAAGTAAAGTTAACAACTTCCTTGCTAAACAGCATCAGCCCACTGCTGTCATTGGAGTATAATATTTTGCTTTACACGTTTTCTTTACTAGTCCTTTACTGCATTTATTACTACATCCTGATGTAGTCCAATATACCATTCTGATGGACAGTAGGTATTTCAAACACACTTTCAGATATGTGATCTATGGGGACGTGTAATGCCCTTTAGGCTAATGTGCATCACGGGGACACAATTACACACACACACACACACACATATTAAAACATGCTTTCTGGGGACCCCTCCAACATCCTGATGTTGTCCAATATACAGTAGGCTTTTCAAACACTTTCAGTTATGGCGACTTTTAATACACTTTAGGTTAATGTGCATCACAGGCACATACATGTCTTCTGAAGTTTCAATTCTACCGCCTACATGCTTGCATAAATACACACACATCTTAAAACATGTGTTTTGAGGGGGCCTACTTGTTAAAGTGATATACTAGACATTAGGAAATGAAAGCCAGGGTAAGTGCGAAAGGCATGTTGCTTTGCTTTCCTGTCATCAAACTGTTCAGGTAAAGATGTAAGGTGACTAGAAGTAAAAAATAAAAAATAAATAAAAAAAAAAGGTAAATGACTATGCCTTTTATTTGATATACTAGACATTAGAAAACGAAAACAAACAAAAAATCCTTGTAAGGTGTGCTCTCCCCCATTTACCTTTTTAACGGACGTTGAAGGCTTGGCGGCTGTATCATGCAGTGGTGTGGGAGAGCCATGTCTGTCTGTGGGAGAGTCTCCATCCCATGCTGCAGGTGTGTCATTCAATATCTGTGAAGAATAACATTCATTGAATATGTATAAGACAACAGGTAGGCATTACTAGACATCTCAGAAAATATAATTTTAATTAGAAGTAAAGTTAACAACTTCCTTGCTAAACAGCATCAGCCCACTGCTGTCATTGGAGTATAATATTTTGCTTTACACGTTTTCTTTACTAGTCCTTTACTGCATTTATTACTACATCCTGATGTAGTCCAATATACCATTCTGATGGACAGTACAGTAGGTATTTCAAACACACTTTCAGATATGTGATCTATGGGGACGTTTAATGCACTTTAGGCTAATGTGCATCACGGGGACACAATTACACACACACACACACACACACATATTAAAACATGCTTTCTGGGGACCCCTCCAACATCCTGATGTTGTCCAATATACAGTAGGCTTTTCAAACACTTTCAGTTATGGCGACTTTTAATACACTTTAGGTTAATGTGCATCACAGGCACATACATGTCTTCTGAAGTTTCAATTCTACCGCCTACATGCTTGCATACACATCTTAAAACATGTGTTTTGAGGGGGCCTACTTGTTAAAGTGATATACTAGACATTAGGAAATGAAAGCCAGGGTAAGTGCGAAAGGCATGTTGCTTTGCTTTCCTGTCATCAAACTGTTCAGGTAAAGATGTAAGGTGACTAGAAGTAAAAAAAAATAATAATAATAAAAAGGTAAATGACTATGCCTTTAATTTGATATACTAGACATTAGAAAACGAAAACAAACTAAACATCCTTGTAAGGTGTGCTCTCCCCCATTTACCTTATTAACGGACGTTGAAGGCTTGGCGGCTGCATCATGCAGTGGTGTGGGAGAGCCATGTCTGTCTGTGGGAGAGTCTCCATCCCATGCTGCAGGTATGTCATTCAATATCTGTGAAGAATAACATTCATTGAATATGTATAAGACAACAGGTAGGCATTACTAGACATCTCAGAAAATATAATTTTAATTAGAAGTAAAGTTAACAACTTCCTTGCTAAACAGCATCAGCCCACTGCTGTCATTGGAGTATAATATTTTGCTTTACACGTTTTCTTTACTAGTCCTTTACTGCATTTATTACTACATCCTGATGTAGTCCAATATACCATTCTGATGGACAGTAGGTATTTCAAACACACTTTCAGATATGTGATCTATGGGGACGTTTAATGCACTTTAGGCTAATGTGCATCACGGGGACACAATTACACACACGCATATTAAAACATGCTTTCTGGGGACCCCTCCAACATCCTGATGTTGTCCAATATACAGTAGGCTTTTCAAACACTTTCAGTTATGGCGACTTTTAATACACTTTAGGTTAATGTGCATCACAGGCACATACATGTCTTCTGAAGTTTCAATTCTACCGCCTACATGCTTGCATAAATACACACACATCTTAAAACATGTGTTTTGAGGGGGCCTACTTGTTAAAGTGATATACTAGACATTAGGAAATGAAAGCCAGGGTAAGTGCGAAAGGCATGTTGCTTTGCTTTCCTGTCATCAAACTGTTCAGGTAAAGATGTAAGGTGACTAGAAGTAAAAATAATAATAATAATAAAAAGGTAAATGACTATGCCTTTAATTTGATATACTAGACATTAGAAAACGAAAACAAATTAAAAATCCTTGTAAGGTTTGCTCTCCCCCATTTACCTTATTAACGGACGTTGAAGGCTTGGCGGCTGTATCATGCAGTGGTGTGGGAGAGCCATGTCTGTCTGTGGGAGAGTCTCCATCCCATGCTGCAGGTATGTCATTCAATATCTGTGAAGAATAACATTCATTGAATATGTATAAGACAACAGGTAGGCATTACTAGACATCTCAGAAAATATAATTTTAATTAGAAGTAAAGTTAACAACTTCCTTGCTAAACAGCATCAGCCCACTGCTGTCATTGGAGTATAATATTTTGCTTTACACGTTTTCTTTACTAGTCCTTTACTGCATTTATTACTACATCCTGATGTAGTCCAATATACCATTCTGATGGACAGTAGGTATTTCAAACACACTTTCAGATATGTGATCTATGGGGACGTGTAATGCCCTTTAGGCTAATGTGCATCACGGGGACACAATTACACACACACATATTAAAACATGCTTTCTGGGGACCCCTCCAACATCCTGATGTTGTCCAATATACAGTAGGCTTTTCAAACACTTTCAGTTATGGCGACTTTTAATACACTTTAGGTTAATGTGCATCACAGGCACATACATGTCTTCTGAAGTTTCAATTCTACCGCCTACATGCTTGCATAAATACACACACATCTTAAAACATGTGTTTTGAGGGGGCCTACTTGTTAAAGTGATATACTAGACATTAGGAAATGAAAGCCAGGGTAAGTGCGAAAGGCATGTTGCTTTGCTTTCCTGTCATCAAACTGTTCAGGTAAAGATGTAAGGTGACTAGAAGTAAAAAAAATAAAAAATAAAAAAAAGGTAAATGACTATGCCTTTAATTTGATATACTAGACATTAGAAAACGAAAACAAACTAAACATCCTTGTAAGGTGTGCTCTCCCCCATTTACCTTATTAACGGACGTTGAAGGCTTGGCGGCTGTATCATGCAGTGGTGTGGGAGAGCCTTGTCTGTCTGTGGGAGAGTCTCCATCCCATGCTGCAGGTATGTCATTCAATATCTGTGAAGAATAACATTCATTGAATATGTATAAGACAACAGGTAGGCATTACTAAACATCTCAGAAAATATAATTTTAATTAGAAGTAAAGTTAACAACTTCCTTGCTAAACAGCATCAGCCCACTGCTGTCATTGGAGTATAATATTTTGCTTTACACGTTTTCTTTACTAGTCCTTTACTGCATTTATTACTACATCCTGATGTAGTCCAATATACCATTCTGATGGACAGTACAGTAGGTATTTCAAACACACTTTCAGATATGTGATCTATGGGGACGTTTAATGCACTTTAGGCTAATGTGCATCACGGGGACACAATTACACACACACACACACACATATTAAAACATGCTTTCTGGGGACCCCTCCAACATCCTGATGTTGTCCAATATACAGTAGGCTTTTCAAACACTTTCAGTTATGGCGACTTTTAATACACTTTAGGTTAATGTGCATCACAGGCACATACATGTCTTCTGAAGTTTCAATTCTACCGCCTACATGCTTGCATAAATACACACACATCTTAAAACATGTGTTTTGAGGGGGCCTACTTGTTAAAGTGATATACTAGACATTAGGAAATGAAAGCCAGGGTAAGTGCGAAAGGCATGTTGCTTTGCTTTCCTGTCATCAAACTGTTCAGGTAAAGATGTAAGGTGACTAGAAGTAAAAAAATAAATAAAAAGGTAAATGACTATGCCTTTAATTTGATATACTAGACATTAGAAAACGAAAACAAACTAAAAATCCTTGTAAGGTGTGCTCTCCCCCATTTACCTTATTAACGGACGTTGAAGGCTTGGCGGCTGTATCATGCAGTGGTGTGGGAGAGCCATGTCTGTCTGTGGGAGAGTCTCCATCCCATGCTGCAGGTATGTCATTCAATATCTGTGAAGAATAACATTCATTGAATATGTATAAGACAACAGGTAGGCATTACTAAACATCTCAGAAAATATAATTTTAATTAGAAGTAAAGTTAACAACTTCCTTGCTAAACAGCATCAGCCCACTGCTGTCATTGGAGTATAATATTTTGCTTTACACGTTTTCTTTACTAGTCCTTTACTGCATTTATTACTACATCCTGATGTAGTCCAATATACCATTCTGATGGACAGTACAGTCGGTATTTCAAACACACTTTCAGATATGTGATCTATGGGGACGTTTAATGCACTTTAGGCTAATGTGCATCACGGGGACACAATTACACACACACACACACACACACACACATATTAAAACATGCTTTCTGGGGACCCCTCCAACATCCTGATGTTGTCCAATATACAGTAGGCTTTTCAAACACTTTCAGTTATGGCGACTTTTAATACACTTTAGGTTAATGTGCATCACAGGCACATACATGTCTTCTGAAGTTTCAATTCTACCGCCTACATGCTTGCATAAATACACACACATCTTAAAACATGTGTTTTGAGGGGGCCTACTTGTTAAAGTGATATACTAGACATTAGGAAATGAAAGCCAGGGTAAGTGCGAAAGGCATGTTGCTTTGCTTTCCTGTCATCAAACTGTCCAGGTAAAGATGTAAGGTGACTAGAAGTAAAAAAATAAAAAAAAATAAAAAGGTAAATGACTATGCCTTTAATTTGATATACTAGACATTAGAAAACGAAAACAAACTAAAAATCCTTGTAAGGTGTGCTCTCCCCCATTTACCTTATTAACGGACGTTGAAGGCTTGGCGGCTGTATCATGCAGTGGTGTGGGAGAGTCTCCATCCCCTGCTGCAGGTATGTCATTCAACATCTGTGAAGAATAACATTCATTGCATATGTATAAGACAACAGGTAGGCATTACTAAACATCTCAGAAAATACACACACACACACACACACATCTTAAAACATGCATTTTAGGGGGGCCTACTTGTTAAAGTCATTAGATTGGGTAATAAAGACATTAGGTAATAGACATTAGGAAATGAAAAGCCAGGTTAAGTTCAAAAGGCATGCTGCTTTCCTGTCCTGTCATCACACAAGTGAGGTGTCTGAAAACCTCTCCACCAACTATAAGGATTTGGATTTCATTTTCATGTACTTACTACAACCTGCTTGTGTTGAAATTTGAATCTCACTTTGAATTCACTCACCTTAGTCCGCCATGGCCAGTCAGAGTTTCCATAGTTGTAGTTCAATTCTTCACCTGGTAATATGTCTCTCACAGCAAAGAGACAGATGTGAGGTTTGCCCTCCAGGGTAATGACTCTCATTTTGCAGTTGGGAGTCCGGTGGTCATCATTCACAAGTCTCCCCAGGGACTTATCCTCTTTACACGCATCAAAACTAAACATTTAGGAATAGAAAAACAATTCAGGTTTTTTAGCATTAAAAGTAGTCATGCAATGGCGTTATTTAGCAGCAGGCCAACATTAGAGGAGCCGTAAGGCCTAGGAAAAAAAATGTGGTTTCTGATTTGCTGTCATTATAGGGCTCAGTAGGTAGGGAATGTATTTTATTTCAGGTCCATCTAGCTGGCCTACTAGTCCTCCTCGCAATCCAAAACATTTGCAAATCACACGTGATAAAATAGATGAAAGAAGACTTATTTTGACTTTGCACGACCAGGTGGTCTCACGAAAGAGAATTTTAGTGATCATAGACCTATTTTGTTTGACTCGTTGGATTTTTTAAAATCTTTTTACACTCCAACTGCCAATAAAACAATCTGGGTCGCACATATTTAATAGAGTCGGTCGGCAACCGGAAACCAAAGTATTTTTTTTTATTATGCCTAATTAATAAGGTCAGCTAAACAACTACAACAAACAAACTACTTGGCCAAAACATTTTTTGAATAATAAAAACTTACCACCAATACTTTCCATTCCATTGCACATCATACAGGAATACAGAGGCTTTCTTGGACCGTTTCCTGGCATGACTGTCGGCCTGTGTTAGAAGTTCACCACGATACTCCACCACAAACGCTCCTTTAGGAATGCCTTTGGTAGCAAAGACACCTCGCCCTTTTGTGTGAAGAAAACATATCATAAACTAGTATAAAACATTTGGTTAATGTTTTGGCAAACAAGTCAAGGTAGAGGTAGTTTGAAATTTTGCTCATACCAAGGTAACGTGAATACTCCATCATGATACTTCGTTACCTAGGACATGTTCTAAAAATTGCTCACCTTTGTATTTACTGATGAACTTTTCTTTCAGTTCAGTTTTGTCAGTCCCAGACTTGATATAATGTAGAGCTTCCTTCTCTGGATTAACTCTACTTCTTGCAGTTCTTTTATCCATCACCTAATCAAATGAATTCAAGTTATTTGCAAATAACGTGACAAGAATTACTATTACATTCAAGGCTATTAAGCCAGACTATTCAATTCAAAAGACCTGGTTCACTGGTGTGATCTGGTCTAATAATAATAATGTAAATAAATAAATAATTTCTAGCTAGAAGCAAAGCCAGTACTACTTAGATTGCAAACATAATCCAGCTACACACATTATGCTGTAAAGTTAACACACCTGCAGAGCAGCTCATGCAAGCTAGCCAGGTAGTCAACCAGTGAGTTAAGTACAATCTAGTGCTAGTTAGCTTGTAGTTTATTATCTACCACCTACTCAAATGTAGTCTAAGGCCATGGTTCTCAAAGTGGGGTCCGGGGACCCCCAGGGGTCCTTGAGTGGGTTCCAGGGGGCACCCATATAAATGTTGGATAGTTAGTAACCAAATGGACCCTTATGTTGCTGTAACTCTGAGAGTGTACAAATGGAACCAAATGGACCCTTACGGGTCCATTTGGTTCCTAACTTTCACTAACAAACACACTTCAAGTTATATGATCTGTGGGGACTATAAGTACACTGTTTAGGCTAATGTACATCACGGGGACATACATGTCATACTGAAGTTTCGATTCTTCTGCCTATTTCAAACACACTTTCAGTTTTAAGTTTTCTATGGGGACCTTTCTACTTAGCTCTCTCAGCTCAAGGTTTGGTGTGTTAGTGAACAGTAGCTAAAAACAGCAGATCTACAAGCTCAAACACATCACAATGCGACGTGTTTTGAGCTTGTAGATCTGCTATTTTCGGCTAAGAGGTTTGCTTAAGGAAAATGAGCAAACCAAGTATATATAATTCCTACATTCAATCATAAGACTAACCAGTAACAGCCACCCATGCAATGACTATTAAATGCAAGGCTATTATGCCAGACTATTCAACTCAAAAGACCTGGTTCACTGGTTTGATCTGGTCTAATAATAATAATGTAAATAAATAAATAATTTCTAGCTAGAAGCAAAGCCAGTACTACTTAGATTGCAAACATAATCCAGCTACACACATTATGCTGTAAAGTTAACACACCTGCAGAGCAGCTCATGCAAGCTAGCCAGGTAGTCAACCAGTGAGTTAAGTGCAATCTAGTGCTAGTTAGCTTGTAGTTTATTATCTACCACCTACTCAAATGTAGTCTAAGGCCATGGTTCTCAAAGTGGGGTCCGGGGACCCCCAGGGGTCCTTGAGTGGGTTCCAGGGGGCACCCATATAAATGTTGGATAGTTAGTAACCAAATGGACCCTTATGTTGCTGTAACTCTGAGAGTGTACAAATGGAACCAAATGGACCCTTACGGGTCCATTTGGTTCCTAACTTTCACTAACAAACACACTTCAAGTTATATGATCTGTGGGGACTATAAGTACACCGTTTAGGCTAATGTACATCACGGGGACATACATGTCATACTGAAGTTTCGATTCTTCTGCCTATTTCAAACACACTTTCAGTTTTAAGTTTTCTATGGGGACCTTTCCACTTAGCTCTCTCAGCTCAAGGTTTGGTGTGTTAGTGAACAGTAGCTAAAAACAGCAGATCTACAAGCTCAAACACATCACAATGCGACGTGTTTTGAGATTGTAGATCTGCTATTTTCGGCTAAGAGGTTTGCTTAAGGAAAATGAGCAAACCAAGTATATATAATTCCTACATTCAATCATAAGACTAACCAGTAACAGCCACCCATGCAATGACTATTAAATGCAAGGCTATTATGCCAGACTATTCAACTCAAAAGACCTGGTTCACTGGTGTGATCTGGTCTAATAATAATAATGTAAATAAATAAATAATTTCTAGCTAGAAGCAAAGCCAGTACTACTTAGATTGCAAACATAATCCAGCTACACACATTATGCTGTAAAGTTAACACACCTGCAGAGCAGCTCATGCAAGCTAGCCAGGTAGTCAACCAGTGAGTTAAGTGCAATCTAGTGCTAGTTAGCTTGTAGTTTATTATCTACCACCTACTCAAATGTAGTCTAAGGCCATGGTTCTCAAAGTGGGGTCCGGGGACCCCCAGGGGTCCTTGAGTGGGTTCCAGGGGGCACCCATATAAATGTTGGATAGTTAGTAACCAAATGGACCCTTATGTTGCTGTAACTCTGAGAGTGTACAAATGGAACCAAATGGACCCTTACGGGTCCATTTGGTTCCTAACTTTCACTAACAAACACACTTCAAGTTATATGATCTGTGGGGACTATAAGTACACTGTTTAGGCTAATGTACATCACGGGGACATACATGTCATACTGAAGTTTCGATTCTTCTGCCTATTTCAAACACACTTTCAGTTTTAAGTTTTCTATGGGGACCTTTCCACTTAGCTCTCTCAGCTCAAGGTTTGGTGTGTTAGTGAACAGTAGCTAAAAACAGCAGATCTACAAGCTCAAACACATCACAATGCGACGTGTTTTGAGCTTGTAGATCTGCTATTTTCGGCTGAAAGGTTTGCTGTAGCTTTGTATAGACTGTGTGTATAGCTAAGGCAGTGGTTCTCAACCTTTTCAGGCCCTGACCCACAAAAATAATCATAATTTTGAACTTGGGACCTCCCACCCTGACAAGCTTGGTATGTAGGAGTTGAAGCATTACATTTAGTTTGACTCGGTCGCACACATGTTGTGAAAATAGCAGATCTACAAGCTCACAACGACTCACTCTGCAAGGGATTGTGAGCTTGTAGATCTGCTATTTTCGGCTAAGAGGGTTGCTTAAGGAAAATGAGCAAACCAAGTATATATAATTCCTACATTCAATCATAAGACTAACCAGTAACAGCCACCCATGCAATGACTATTAAATGCAAGGCTATTATGCCAGACTATTCAACTCAAAAGACCTGGTTCACTGGTGTGATCTGGTCTAATAATAATAATGTAAATAAATAAATAATTTCTAGCTAGAAGCAAAGCCAGTACTACTTAGATTGCAAACATAATCCAGCTACACACATTATGCTGTAAAGTTAACACACCTGCAGAGCAGCTCATGCAAGCTAGCTAGGTAGTCAACCAGTGAGTTATGTACAATCTAGTGCTAGTTAGCTTGTAGTTTATTATCTACCACCTACTCAAATGTAGTCTAAGGCCATGGTTCTCAAAGTGGGGTCCGGGGACCCCCAGGGGTCCTTGAGTGGGTTCCAGGGGGCACCCAGATAAATGTTGGATAGTTAGTAACCAAATGGACCCTTATGTTGCTGTAACTCTGAGAGTGTACAAATGGAACCAAATGGACCCTTACGGGTCCATTTGGTTCCATTAGTACACTCTCAGAGTTATGGTGGTCCGTGGTCTAATGCAGGGGTTCCTGCATTAGACCAGGGCCCTACATACCAGGGCCCTACATACATCAGCTATTTTCCAAAAATCTTGATATTCTTTGAAAATGTTTGAATATTTTTTACATTTTTAACACCACATCTGGAACTCTTTTCAGATGGGGGTCCGCGACCAAATCCGCATTCATTTAGGGGTACTTGACCTGAAAAAGTTTGAGAACCACTGGCCTTTCAAGACTTCATCTCTCTCAGCTAAGGGGTCCCTGCTTTATCTCTCTCTCAGCTAAGGGGTCCCTGCTTCATCTGTCTCTCAGCTAAGGGGTCCCTGCTTCATATCTCTCTCAGCTAGGGTTTGGTGTATGTGAACAGTAGCTAAAAATAGCCAATCTACAAGCTCAAACACATCACAGTGCGACGTACTGACGCTTGATTGATTGATTGCTGTATTTCATTTAGTAAGACATGAGAACATCAGTACATGGAAGTACAAATTCACAATACACGGTCTACTAAACTGGAAGACTCATTAAGCACTGAACTTGTTTAAGATGAGATCCCCATGCACACAAATCATGATGAAAACACGCTAACACACGAGTCATTTGCGCACTTCCAAATAATCTTTTGATGAGTTTCTATACAAAAGAATCCACTCACTATCAGCGTAATCAAAGTTTTTCTTACCTTTTAAAGTAGTCACAAGCACATTTAGCTCCAGGAAGAACTCAAACACGCTTCAGCGTCGGTGAAAACATTTGTTACTGAAATGGTCGGTAGAATGGGAGAGCTCAGCTGTGCTAATCAATGAAGACTCACAGCTGAGTGGCGATATTGACTGAGTGACGCCCACGCGCACAGACATTGCTTTCAAAGCTACTCCTTGGGCCAGAGGGCCCATTCCCCTAGGCAAAGCCCGATTTTTGCGACCCCCCCCCCCCCTCGCTACATATAAGGTAAAATATAAGGTGCTCATCCGCTTGCCCCAAATGTTAACAAGGTGTCCGAAGTATTTGTGTAATGTATTAGTCCATATTTTTCAATAAAAACGTGTTTTAATCCCATCTGTGGCTGGACGCCTCCCCCCCCCCCGTTCACTTCATGTTTACATTGAGTGTAATTACGGCTTTTACCAGATGCGCGTCGTCACTACCGCCCATTGGGAACTTCCGACAGAATCGGCCACAGACGGGATTAAAACACTTTTTTTATTACAAAATATGGACTAATACATTAAAGATACTCCGGACACCTAGTTAACATTTGGGGCAAGCGGGTAAGCACCTTATATTTGACCTTATATGTACGTTCATTTTCGGCCCCCCCCCTCCCATGATAGCACATAGGCTGTGGACGTGGATATTGGCATTTGGTACCATTTTAGTCCAAACCTTACTATACTATACCAAATTGTTTATACTATAAACAACATAAACTTTATGGACATTATAAGTAAATTAATGATAGCCTTTCCATAGTAGTAGCATTTTATATTTTTGGGATTTTTTATTTGTTTTCATTAGCGGATTTTCATTATTTCCAAAAAGAACTCAACAGCCAATATCATATGAAAAGTAATGTAATCTTGAACCTAAGGCAACTAAAACAATTATAAATATTATAATATTATTTTTTTAATACTGTTTCATTCAAATGGCACAAAGCAAGTAAAAGTATTCCATAAATAAACAATAACCACATTGCTCCACATTTACCCATTGACAGGGGCGATTTTGTGTCCTTCAATGTGTGTTGATGTGATTTTCTCAATAGAGTCTATATGCAACCGCAGTAATAGTGTTTGTTTTTCTATACTAATGGGGACACAGTAGGGCGGGCTATGCAAATCTCTGACCTGTGATTGTGTGTGTGTGAGAGACTGCAGTACCAACTAACGTCTGATGGGGGCAGTACAGGCATCGTCCCCTTTAGTCAAAACACACACTTTTTCAGTCATGTTTCATATTTCCATGCATTATGAGACAAGGCCAAATTTTGGCACCAGACACATCAGTGACCTCTCCCCTACCCCCTGAATGATTTGTGTTGTGGGGACATACAAATTTGTCCCCATAAAGTTTTTGGTCCCCTGTACGTGACTGTGTAAACAGGTGTGTGTCCCCATCAGTATAGAAAAACAAACGCACACACACACACACACACACACACACACACACACACACACACACACACACACCAGTGTTGCACACACACACACACACACACACACACACACACACACACACACACACACACACACACACACACACACACACACACACACACACACACACACACACACACACACACACACACTAGTCCCACTGATTACATGGTTGATGGTTAATCCTCTGAAACAAGGTTATCCAGTGACACACAGAGAGAGAACGAGGCCTCACTGCCTGACCATGCGACGCATGCAAGGCTGCTTTTCTGTATGGTGAAGAAGAGCACACGTGTACACTCACACATACCCGGCAACAACCAGTCTGTTGGCATGTCCGAGGCTGGACCACCAGAGGAAACAAAGCTCCCAGTCTAGCACCGTCACCCCGTGTCAGAGTGCCCTCCGCAGCAGTTCCCCTGGAAGTCCACCCACCGCTGCTCCGACAGCGGACGGACACACCGCAGGAGTGCCGGATCCACTGGCGTCTCAACTCCACACCACCATTGACGTGCGTGTGCGTGCGCACACACACACACACACACACACACACACACACACACACACACACACACACACACACACACACACACACACACACACACACACACACACACACACACACACAATAAAGTGTGTACAGTTAAAAGGGAATGATGTGCACACAGAGCTGTTACATTGCAACTGAGGGAAATCTAACTTACAAAACCATAAGAATTGTGCATTTTCAGTCAGAAATAGTTAGCCTATAGATACATCCACATAGGAAAGGTTAGCTTGGGATAAACTTTTGCAAAGTTGTGCACAAATAGCAGCTGTTTTTCAGAAGTGTTTAAAGGTAATTGCGCTGTTTGTGTGTACCGAGGTCACTCCATGCAGACAGTGCAGGAATACACACAATGATTAGTATAGTCTTTAAGGTGGTTGTGTTCCATTTGACATCCTTCTCCTATCACAGCAGCTCACGGATCTTGCTGCTGTGTTTGCACGTTGTTGTACTTCCCTCTCATAGGCCTACGGTATCTCTGCCCTACCCCCACTCCCCCCCCCCCTCTCTCTCTCTCTCTCTCTCTCTCTCTCTCTCTCTCTCTCTCTCTCTCTGTTCCAAGCAGTGTGCAGTAGATCAGCAACTTGAATGACTCAGGGAGGACGACCCAAAACCTACTTAATAATGTTTTTGATCAACACTATAGAGATGATTGGAACGATAGCTGTATAGGTTATAGATCCAAGGCTATTTTTTAGATCTGGAGCAGTTCATAAAACATCTGTCGTCCAGGTCTAACAACATCCATCCTAAAGCTTTCCATCAGTGTGTGAAGAACAGAGTTGTAGCAGCGATGCAGACCACCATGTTGAAACCAGTGATCAAGTTACACAGAATAGGTATGTACTGTTTTATCATGTTACTGTTTTATTATGTTACTGTTGTATTGTGTTACTGTGAATATGTAAGGGCCCTATCTTACACACACAACCTTTTCGCCATTTTTTACATTTTGGAGGAAGAATAAATAAATACTGAAAATAGCCAATCTACATAGATATGTTGTGAGCTTGCAGATCGGCTATTTATATTTTTGAATGTTTTTAAAATAGTAAAAAAAAAATGCACACAAAATAGGAACAGGTTTGGTATAAGGGGGAAGGTAGGGCCCTATCTGATAGGTTTGTACTGTTTTATTATGTTACTGTACAGTATAAACATTTAGTGTAATAGGTATGTTTGTTTTATTACGTTCATGTTTTATTCTCTTCACTGTAAACATTTAGTCTAAGGTAAGAGAGAAGTAGCAAACATTTTGTTGAAGCCTAACTGATAATTGGATGTGACAGCTAATCAATATTAATTACTATCATATTACATATTGTTTTATTAGTTAACTTTTTGAAGTTTCATTTTCCTCAGGGTCTGTCACGACCAGTGTTTTCAGTGTTTTGAGTGCAGAAAAGCATGCGACCATTTAAAGGCAAGACCTTTTCAATACCTAAACAAAGAAAGAAAAAAGAAAAGAAAAAAGTCCATTGCTGCATCAAAAGTAATCAAAAAAAGATTAAAACTGGTCAGAAATTGGCCAAATTGTCAATTACTATCAGAAAGAGGCAAACATTTTGAAAATAGCCCATACAAGCTCACAACGCCTCACGTTGAGAGGCTTTGTGAGCTTGTAGATCGGCTATTTTCACAATATTTATCTGTGGAACTGAGTCAAACAAAATGCAATGCCTCAACTCCTACAATTCCAAGGGCTTGTCAGGGTGGGAGGTTCAAATATGATTATTTTGGGGGGCTCACAACCTGAAAAGGAACCACTGTCCTAAAGCACTGTCAAATGTGGTGTGTCTGAGGGAATAGAAGAGTGAGGAGGAGGTGCTTTTCTGAAGAGAAAGGGGGGTTTGACAAGTTGTCATTGGTCAGATTGGTCCAGCCTATTGTGTGAGTTTCAAAACTGTGACCTCTGAGAGTTCCTGAGAAAGTTTCCAGAGATGACAGGTGGTGTTTTAGTGACGCACGCACGCACGCACACACGTGCACGCACGTGCACGCACGCGCATGCACGCACACACACACACACACACACACACACACACACACACACACACACACACACACACACACACACACACACACACACACACACACACACACACACACACACACACACACACTATCTTTACTTTACTATCTGTAAATAGCAGGTGGTCTGGGCTCACAGATCAACAAATTCACAACACTACAAATCTACTGTCACCAGTATGGCTATACAGTGCAAATACATCATCCTATGAACATATGAACACTGAATAAAAACGGTACTCCATAATGCAAAGTAACATACTTAAGCAAATTTAAAAAAATAAACTAGCAGAATGTAATAAACACATCCTTCACACATGTCAGGGTGATAGATAGACAGTTATTATTGTAGTTTGGTACATTTTCAGAGGAAAATTATGCTTGTTAACTCCTGCAGAGCAGAGATCAAAGAGAGAGAGAGAGAGAGAGAGAGAGAGAGAGAGAGAGCTCCCTCCAAGACGTCATCTTATTAACGCCTTGTTATAACCTAGCAGGCTGTCATTTCATACACAATCTATGTATAATAATGCCACTTCATTTGTATGCAAATGACGAATCCGAGAACTTCATAAATATCTAGATCAATCAACCGGGGAAATAAAAAATATAAGAAAAATAAGAAGAATATATGTGTGTGTGTGTGTGTGTGTGTGTGTGTGTGTGTGTGTGGGTGTGTGTGTGGGTGTGTGTGTGGTGTGTGTGTGTGTGTGTGTGTGTGTGTGTGTGTGTGTGTGTGTGTGTGTGTGTGTGTGTGTGTGTGTGTGTGTGTGTGTGTGTGTGTGGGTGTGTGTGTGTGTGTGTGTGTGTGTTTGGAGTGGTGTTATTTGACCTTGTGAGAGGTTCCATGTTGTGAGAGCCTATGTGGGTTTATACCCTCAGTTGGTGCATAATTCAATTCAGTCAATAATTCCTTCAGTTTTATTATAATGCTAAATCACAACAAGTTGTCTCAAAACACTTTGTATATGTAGCAGAGACCAGGCACTGTCCCACCCTGAGCATTTTTGCAACAGTGGCAACGTGCCATGTTTTCCCAATGCAAAAAATATTTTATTTTTGGAAGTGTGTTCTAATATTAGTCTATTATAGCTATATAACATCATTATCCATTGTCTTCATTATAGGAAATGTAATGAGTGAATTTTAAGGCTGCCTTGTAAGACACCTATTCTCTCAGGCTTATGGCAAATAGTTGTTTGTTGTTTTGTTTGGTTATTTGTTTGTTTGTTGGTTGTTCATTGTTTTGGTGTAAAGCGTCCTTGGGTTCATGCGAGGCGCTATATAAATTCAAGCTATTATTATTATTATTATTTATTTATTTTATTATTATTGAGGGGGTTCAGAATGGACCCAAAGGTATGTAACTGCCAGTATTTTTCAGGGTTACAGACCTGTATGGCGTACAGATCCATTTGTTCCCATTTGAACTCTCGGAATTAAGGGGTTCCTTGGAATTAAAAGGTTTGAGGGCCACTGTTCTACATGGTAGGTAAGGTTGATGAATGATGACTAAAAGCATGTTCTACTGTTGTTTTCCACAGACCACAGTGAGAGATCTACAGTATCCAGAGAGATGGCCTCCAAAACACATTCAACAATGTCAGCGGAACAGCGAGAGATGGACCAGGGACCTGGACCACTTGATGCAAAGCTACAACCTGTAGTAAAGTTGTATGGGATTGGTACGCACGCACGCACGCACGCACGCACGCACGCACGCACGCACGCACGCACGCACGCACGCACGCACGCACGCACGCACGCAGACAGACAGACAGACAGACAGACAGACTCTATAGACAGCTATGATTTACCTAGAATAGGGAGGCTCAGGCTAGTGTTCATGTGATATTAAAATACATTTTTCATTGAATTGTCAAACATAGTTTTCAAACAAAAGGAAATGCATGTATTTAATTCAGTCTGATCAGAAGAATGGATGCAGTTTGCCACAACTGCCACAAGAGGGGGAACTTGGTCAGAAAATGCAGAAGTGTTAGGCAGCCTAATAAGCAGAACCTTGAAGGAGGTGCAACAACACACTGGCAGATGATGAAGATGAGAATGCTCTATTACAATCTATAATCTAGATTGTAATAGAGCATTCTCATCTTCATCATCTCGATTCTAGCTGATGAAGTGAGACTGTAGCCATACAAGAGAGAGGATGTGAATGAATACTGGTGGAGGCATGACCAGTGCGACGCGTGAGCTACTACTATTTTCTACTATTTTCAAATAGCTGATGTACTGTATATTAAAGGTTTGAAGTGCTCATGTGGCCTATAGCAGTGGTTCTCAAACTTTTTCATGTCAAGGACCCCCAAATTGACACTTATTAGCCCGCGGACCCCCATTTGTAAAGATAAGCCAGGGACCCCCATAAGAGAAGATTTGTACGGCTCTAGCAGTGATTCTCAATCCTTGTAATTTAAGGACCCCCCCCCCCAGTTTGACGTGCATTAGGCTACAGACCCCCATTTAATGGCATTTCTATCTCTGGGACTCCAATTCATATTGTAAAATCAATGTTAATTTAACTCTGAGAGTGTACAAATGGAACCAAATGGATTCCATTTGGTTCCATTTGTACACTCTCAGAGTTACAGACCCATAAGGGCCCATTTGGTTCCTATACATCATTTAGCTGGGGACCCCCTGGTATCCCCTCAAGTACCCCTGGGGGTCCCCGGACCCCACTTTGAGAACCAATGGCCTATAGTCACTTCTTTTGGGCTTGTTTTCATAGACCTGAAAGCTTATCTATTTCTCATACAGAAAGATGGGAAGGGAGTCACTCCACCACTAAAGCCAGACACACTTCCACATGGAAATTCACTTTCTCTCTCAGTGTTTTAATTGGCATGTTGTTTACATTTTTGGTCATTGGTTTATTATTGTATCACCTTTATTTGAAAAGGTTTACAGGTGTCAGAAAAAAGTGGGTGAAATGAGTTTAAATAGTATATCCATTCAGTACAGTATGTACATGAGATTACACATAAGTTGCATCAACATACAGTACATAGCAGTAAGTAGCCTATATACTGTATACGATATTCAGTCATTGACGTGCAAAAATAATATCAGTGTGTTGTACACAATGTTAAGGTGCAAAGAATGACAGCACATTGTCAGCTTCAAACCGCATAGTCCACCAACAATACTTGCACTGGTACAATCCACAAAAAGTAAAGTAACCCTATACTTTGACTCAAGTACTGGGGGTTGAGACTTGTACTAGTTGTTCGAACAACACAGGTTGTTTTGTCTTGTTTTGTGTTATTTTTTTATCCCGTACCAAACTCCAGTCCAGCTGGTGGCGGTAATGCACCTAAACGTTGGTTTGCCCAACCGCCAATAAAAAGAAGAAGAATCAATTGGTGACGTCATCCATAGCCTATGATTTGTTTGTTTGTTTGAGACCGTGGTGAAGTTGGTTTCAGGTTGGATATCCATGTGGTGAAGTTTGGATATTCAGGTGGTGAAGTTGGTTTCAGGTTGGATTATTCAGAGGAAAACATTAATTTCTATTCCCTAAAGGAGCGTTTGAAGCTTGATGCAATAATATCAACTGTGATGTTCAAGTTGTCCACCGTTGGTGTCCAAAGTGTCTCTCACTGCATCACAACACGTTGACACAGTGGATGCAGCATCAGCAGCAGTTGTTGATCCTTACTCTTTATTTCAGCTAAGAATGACTTAGCTGAATGAAGAATGAACACATTATACAACACCGGCACCTGCTCCTATTGAACTTCATTCATTCTATGTAACTAAATTGTTTATGAGCAACTCAATCAGCTGTGTTTGCCTCTGCAAGGGCTTGTGTGTGTGTGTGTGTGTTGTCTTCCCTGTGTGCTGCTGGTTCTCTTCACGCTGGTCACAGTCGACAACCCCATTTTTTCCCATTTCTTGATAAAAAAAAATGTTGTTGGTTGCCAATACGCGACCTGAACAGCACGTCCCGGCGACCACACTTTGTATTGCAACCCATAGTTTGAGAACCGCTGTATTATAGTATGAATCCACAGTGGTGCTCCATAGAGAGACCCAGTCCATTACTGAAGGTCCGTAATCACAACCTCGATCTGTAGACGGGGATCCGGGATCACAGTCCATGGAAACCGTTTGTTGAGTTAGCGACAGGCCTGACTGGGACATGAACATATTATATGCAAGGGATAACTGATGGCGAGCCGGTCCTTGTTGAAAATGTTATCCCAACACAAATGGGAGGGGTCTAATAATCCTGAAGGGGTTTATTTCTCAACGCAGCCCGGCTCAACGTCAATTATCCCGCCTATTACACGGCTAAAGATGTTAATAAATTGACCCAAAAGAAACAAAACAGGATTTCATTGCTTGCGGTAAGCCGTTTTTCACAAGCCAGGAAGCGAGCGCCATGCTCCTTTTATTACAATCTTCAGAGTGAAATTACGTGTAAAACTGTCAAACAGAAAACAAAAAAGACATAGATATCTCTAGCTTTCATGGAAAAATCACAGAATGAATTTAAGCTGGCAAATAAGTGCTACTATGAAATATAAACACAAATACAGCTGCAAGCAGCGATAATACGGGGCCAGTGAATAGAGAGAGAGAGAGACATGGAAACGGAATAGATTGAAGGGAGAGAGAGTTTTGACAACAATACTTTTGAATAAGCATTTCATGTTATCTTTAACATGAAATACTCTCAAATTAGCATTTCATGTTATCTTTAACAATTGCACATGCATTATTTGATGCAGTTATGTTTTGTGCAATGCAATTGAAAAGTGGAATGACCCACCCACAGACAGACTAGCCTCGGAAACCCAGCCATTTTTTTTGTTACAAAAGAAAAAAGTCTGGGGGAACGATGCAGGAACGATGGTCTTTGAAGCTTGTTATCTCCTAACCATTCAGAGTGCAGAGGGGCGTCGCTCTAAATTTGGTGACGTCAGCCTGCTCCGTGCACAGACCGGGGGGGGGGGGAGGGGGGAGGGGGGGGAGGCGGGGACATAGATTGGTGAAGCAATCGGAGGACGCGCCTGCTCCGGGCGCCTGGGTTTGGATCCGCCCTTCGAGACCATGGATTGCTCTCGTTCTCTCAGTCTACAGACAGACAGACAAAAAGCAAAGTGCAATAATAGCACAATAAGACATGGAAAGGGAATAGATTGAAATTGAGACAAAGCAAATGATTCCAACAGGCGAATATTCTTTTCAGCCCAACCCAGCTGAGGTGGTCATATATAGGACGCAGGGGGGCAATCCCAGGTGAAAAACCTCACCCATTGACATCTCAACCTATTGCCATTGACAGGAATCAAACTCTCGACCTTTGGATTCACAGGCTGAGACACTACCTATAGGGCTATAGCTTTGTCCAGGCTGAGGTCATCTGTTGAAGATAAAAGTGAACCAGTGAAAGCAGCCGATCTACAAGCTCAGAAACATGTTGCTATCTGAAAAGTTTTGAGATTGTAGATCGGTTATTTTCACAATGAAGTTTGTCATACATTGCAAAAACATACTCTCTCCAAGAAGCATTTCATCATTACCTTTAACAGTTGCACATGTATTCAATGATACAGTCATGTTGTTTGCAATTCAACTTAAATTAAGTCTGCATCAAGTGAGGCTTGAACTGGCGACCCTGAGATTGTGAGGCCTTCATTTAAGGGAGACGCCATTGGCCCAACAGATAAGTAACTGTGAAAAAGGAGATCACACAGATGATACAGTTTCACGCAAATAGCTGAAAAATCCTGGGTTTAAGTGTTTTTCAAACTGCTCAAAATTGCGGACAATCTAAGGGCGGAGCTTACTGGTCAAAGCGATAGATGTGTTCCTCATGAGTCAAGGCACATGTGTAAGCAAGTTTCACGACTTTCGGCCAAACGAGGCATGACTTATGCCTGTTTAAAGTCTGCCTTTTCAAAAAATTGCTATAGCGCCCCCTTTTGGCCAATTGGAGTGAGATTGGTTTCAGTGATATTTGGAATGACCCTGTACATTTCTGCCAAGTTTCAAAGAAATGTGAGTCTGCATGTATGTTTTAGGCACAGATGAATAATTTTCATAAAACTGTAATAGTTAAAATCTATCTCCTCCTGGGATTTTTGAGCAATCTGCACGAAACATTTTACACATGAACTTTGGACCACTGCCTACAAAAATTTCCAACGGATTTTCCATAAGTGAAAAAATGCAGAAGTTAGGAGCCAATGACTGTCTTTCATATAATTCAAAATGGTGGGCGATCTAAAGGTCAGAGGTCAAAAGTCAGAGGGTGAAAGTTGTTCAGCATGAGGAGACGCATATGTGTATCCAAGTTTCATGGCTGTAGGTCAAACAGGGCATGAGTTGTACCTGTTCAAAGTTGGCATTTTTCAAATGAGTGCTGTAGCGCCACCTTTTGACGAATGAGTGTGAGAATTATTTCTTGATCGTTTTTCATGACCATCTACCATATGGCCGAGTTTCGTAAAAAGCGACTGCACGGTTCAGCCAGAACTGCGAAAAGTGGCAGAAGAAGTGACAGAATACTGCCAATAACAATACGGTTCCAGAGCAGAGCTCTGGCCCCGTAATTACATGAAATGATATGCTGGTCATACATAAACATGTAGAGTTGCCATTAGCGTCATCATTTTTAACCAATATGAATTATTATCCATATGAATTTGCATATAAACAAATCAAAACTGTACAAAGAAAGTGAATCATGTTCAAACTTACAGCCATTGCTTTTGAGGGTGTGCAAAAAGGTCAAGATACAAAAAACACGTTCACCATGTGCTTGTCTGATAGTTCTCTAATGGAGTCTACTCAGTTATGGAGCTTCTTCTTCCCATAATGCATTGCTAACACACTGCTGACATTTCAGAATAAGGGTCTACCATTCTTAGCCTATCAAAATAAAATGTCGTCCATTTACTACAAGCAAGCAATGTATACAGAGATTCTAACATGAACTAAATACATGAACTCAAACTGAGGGCAGAACAGTAATGAAAGTAGTCCATTCATTTATGCCAGGTCACGGTGTGTCCATTGCAATGTGTCACCTCGGAAAACAACAGGAATTGTTGATCAAAAAAATACATTTTCGGTTACTGCATTGTCTATTTCTCGCTTCAAATGTTTTCAAAAATATTCTAGGGAGCAATGTTAAGTGAATGACATTGTTTGTTTACATGGCTGCCATGTTTTATACGGCACAAAATCAAATAGCTTAGCAGGTGCTCTGAGCCTTTGTTTAGACAGCGGTCTATTATTGAGCTCATCGTCATTATTCAGAAATAACACACCACTGTATTCTGTGATTGACCAATCAGAATCAAGCATTTAACCAAACTGTAATAAATAATGTTAATTACATGCACTGATGGGAAATTAACCCACACAATCAAGGGTGAGAGAAGAAGAGAGGGTGGGCTCTGCACAGTGTATGATGATAAAAACATAATGACTGTAACAATGAGCGATTGGCCAAGTCTACTTCTCTATTATAGCCTATTATTGTTGAAGTTGAGTTAATTCATCGTACATGAATGGAATTTCAATTCCTTCATTCCAGACCAGTCTATGGAGTCCAGAATGCAGGTGGAGATGAACTCTCCAGACCCAGCCACGGCTGTTTCTTTTAAACAGAAGGAACCTGGAGACCATCAGGACCTCAGTAAGTTTTGACTCTGTTTCCTTGTTTTATTCTGTTCTGTCTAGTCAGAAAATGTTGTATCAGAGATGCAGACAATTGCCCATATTTAACAGTAAATCTGACTTTGGTTGTAAAGTTACTGCAAAAATGTAAAGTCTGATGGATGCATGAAACTGGCTCTCATCTGGTGTGTGTTTTCTATTTCAGATACCTGTCCTGCCCTCTCTCCAGTTAAACCACAATGTTACTGCTGTGACAAATGTGAGAAAAAGTTTACTACAAAACATTCTCTCAAAAGACACCAGATAATTCACACTGGAGAAAAACCTTACTGCTGTGACCAGTGTGAACAAAGTTTCAATTTATTCTTTAATCTAAAAAAACACCAGAAAATTCACACTGGAGAGAAACCTTACTTTTGTGACGAGTGTGGGAAAAAGTTCACTACTATGCATTCTCTCAAATTACACCAGAGAATTCACACGGGAGAGAAGCCTTACTGCTGTGATCAGTGTGGGAAAAGCTTCACTGCCGTAAATGTTCTCAAAGTACACCAGAGAATTCACACTGGAGATAAGCCTTTTTGCTGTGAGCAGTGTGGGAAAACCTTCACTCAATTGTCTAACCTCATACACCACAAAAAAGTTCACACTGGAGAGAAGCCTTACTGCTGTGACCAATGTGGGAAAAAGTTCACCCTCATGTCTACTCTTAAAGAACACAAGATAATTCATACCGGAGAAAAGCCTTACTGCTGTGACCAGTGTGGTAAAAGATTCTCTTCAATAACTAGCCTTGTAAAACACAATAGAATTCACACTGGATTTAAACCATTCAGCTGTGAAACATGTGGGAAGTGTTTTACTCAGTATGGAAACTTAAAATCTCACCAGCGCATCCATACGGGAGAGAAACCTTATTCCTGTGACCAGTGTGGGAAAACCTGCACTCAAATGTCTAACCTTTTGAAACACAAACAAATTCATACTGGAGAGAAGCCTTACTGCTGTGACCAGTGTGGGAAAAGATTTGCATACATGAATGTTCTCAAACAACACCAGCTAATTCATACTGGCAAAAAGCCTTACCGCTGTGACCAGTGTGGTAAAAGCTTCAATCGAAGAGATACCCTTGTGAAACATAATAGAGTTCACACTGGAGCGAGGCCTTTCAGCTGTGAAACATGTGGGAAGTGTTTTACTCAGAATGCACACTTAAAATCTCACCGGCTTATTCATACTGGAGAGAAGGCTTACAGCTGTGACCAGTGTGGGGAAAAGTTTGCCCACAGTTCTAATCTCAGATCTCACCAGTATATCCATACTGGAGAGAAGCCCTACAGATGTGACCAGTGTGGCATAAGGTTTGCCTGCAGTCAGTATCTCAAACGTCACCAGCGCATCCATACCGGAGAGAAATCTTTTGGTTGTGAAATATGTGGGAAGTGTTTCACTGATGCTGGATCATTATTCAAACATCGGCGCATACATACTGGAGAGAAACCTTTCAGTTGTGAAATATGTGGGAAGAGCTTTATTGAGAAAGCAAAGTTAAAAATACATCAGCGCATCCATACTGGAGAGAAGCCATTCAGCTGTGAAACATGTGGGAAGTGTTTTACTCAGTATGGAAACCTGAAAAGACATCACTGCATCGATGGTGGAGAGAGCAGCCTTCCTACTGTGAGCCACCCAGGACCATCTCCACTAAACAGGAGGAACCCGAAGAACACCAGGACCTCAGTAAGTTTCATTCTCCCTGTTTCTTTCTTTCTCTCAGGTCCAAGCTGCTAATAGTTCCACTAGAGACTCTGTAGAATTAACACTGAGTCTTGGTTATTCTACAGAGTATATTATACTCTGTAGAATTATCAAGGTTCAGTTTTCATTCTTGCCTGGCTGAGTAAGTGGACTGGATATTATTTGCCCAAACTGTTTTCACTCATGCTTGTTACATTGTATTGATATTGCCATAATAGTAACCATGTTAAATATTTTCTTTTAAAGATTATGTTACATAATCATTCGATGATTGGTTCCCGAGGGTCAACGTTTTTTTAAACATCTGAACCATTTGTTCCCAATCGAATAAGGACAAAGATGGATCTAATGTTGGCACTATCATTTCTTTTTTGCCAATCTGAAAAGCAATATTCACGTTACACCAAGCATAATATTACTAATACAGCATAATAACACAAACAGAACAACTTCTGTATCACTAGTCTGCTTAATAGGCCAGATTGCATGGTATATCATCTTTTAAAACACTTTAAATTTAATTGGCTATTAGAAATCAGATGGACTCCAATAATCAATGTAATAATAATACTAATGATTATTATTATTATTATTGTTATCAATAATTCACAAAATCTCTGTGTGTCAGTCTGTCCCAAGTGTAACTCAGAAAGCTTCTGACCAAACGTTGGCATGTGCGTCTCCTATGACCCGGGTCGGGCGGATCAAGGGTTTACAAGAACCAAAACGCCATAGTATCTTTATCTCTCTGACCACAGGTCTGAGGTGGTGTCTTATATTTGTACTCCTCTCTATCTCTATCTCCATCTCCATTCCATGTTTTAAAAAATATATCAGTAGATTACTTTTACTTCCCGAATATGTACACTATCACTAACACTTTTTACGGTGACTATTTTTACACATTAAATATACCCTCATTTTACATCATGAAGATATGACATAAGATATGACACGTCGGCTTCAGTGAGTGGCCTAGCTTCATACAACACTTGTGTCGCATGGCCATTATAAGTGGAAGTGTAATGGAACGGGAGACTAAGTAGGAAATTGCGATATGGAAGAATGTGATAGAAGGAAGGCAGTATATGGGATGGAGGAGAAGGAAGGCATATTCATCAAATTTAAAGGAAAGCGTCTTCATCAAATTAAAAGGAAAGTGGGTGAGACGAAACAGCATGAGTAATTGGAGAGAGGAGGTCATCATAACATGTATGATGACCATTATATTCCAGACTTGCATCATTCCCGACAATTATATTAGTGTCCATCTTTCTTGCTCTGGGGTTTAAGTGCAAACAAACAAACAAAATAGCTCCTGCTATATTGTTATGTTGGTTTATTTGATACCGTATTTAATTACAGACTCAATGTATTACTCAGTGTTAGTTCCATACTGTACATGTTAAAGGAGTAGTTCACCCAAAATAATACGTATTTTCTTTCAATTACACAATACACGAAGCATTGAATTCATGGATTTGTTTTAGTTTTTATCGCATTCCCAAGCCAAAACATTTATAACTGGCAGTCTCTCCGGTAGGAGACACAAAGACTCTCCGCCGTGTCTCCTACCGGAGAGACCACCGGTTATCAATACAATGGTGTGTAATTGATAGAAAATAAGAACTTTTTTGGGTGAACTATTCCTTTAACATCTCCTGTCTTAATTTGACATCAACTTTGTTCAACTCTCTCACAGGCTCCGTTGAGCAGCTCTGAGTCATCTGATGATTGATGTTCAGGGTCTTCTGAACACCTTGGAGAATGAACCTGTGTCATCTTTGTACTTACATTTAGCACACACCACATAGTTTAAGGTTTTATTTAGGGCGACTTGTCATGATCTGGGTAATGTTATGTCTACCTGTTGTATTCTTTGTTGTAATTAGGGATTTAATTTACATTATTTATATTCCTTTTCTTTAGAAGTAATGTTTTCTTGGCGTTTTTTCTTTCGTTATAGTTAGGGTTTTACAATAAAGTTATGTTCTTTAAATGTTGAAATAATGTTTACTAAAAAGACCACGGAAAGTTAGTAACATTTTAAATTGCTCTTTCATCATAGAAACAATTGGGCTTATAACCAAAACGATCCATGTTCTTTGGGAGAATTGGTGTTAGTGTTCCGTGGAGAAATATTGTTAGTGTGAATGAAAACATAGTCGCACTACCGGAAGTGGAGCGCTGAAGGCAGACCAAAAACCCTGGTTTCCTTGTGCACGGGTGCTCCATCAAGCTCCCCCCAGAGCCAAGTAAAGAGTAAAAAACAGCAGAGGGCGCTGTTTTTCCTTTTTATTGGCGATGATTTCCCAGATTGGTATTTGGGTGGTCTGTTTTGAATTAGTATTATATTCTATTTGTCTCACTATTGAGCACCGAGCCCTTCTACCACAACTGGCTGAAACGTGCTGGACTTCACTTTGTGACTTAATGTTTTCCTTGTTTCTTAGTGTTTTATTTTATTTTGAAGTATAATCCTATAATCCTTGTAGCTGTAGCCTGTTGTGTCTCACCCTGTTATAATTGGTTATCATCTCCACCTGTGTCCTGTTAGTTCACTGGCCATTCCTGTTAATTATCCATTGAGTTCTTCTGTGTCCAGTTAAGTGTATATGTTCCCTAGCATGTCTTTGTTGTTACCATGTTCAGGTTTGCCTCTTCCTCTCCCAGTGCAGGGGTTCCCAAACAATGGGTCAGGACCCGTTTTTATGGGAATTGTAGATCTGCTATTTTCACTATAATATAGGGCTGACGTTATGTGGGTCCCGGGAGACAACACAAATATCTTTTGGGTCTCAGCTGAAAAGGTTTGGGAAACTACTGTCATAGTTTGTTCTTAGTTCCCCAGTGTTCCCAGTATATTCCCTTGTCTGTTTCTTCCTCCTGTTACTTGTGTTCCTGTACCTGATTAAACTACCTAAAAGCTGCTCTGTCTCACATCCTGCATTTGGGTCCAAACCTTTTGACGCACTTTGACACTGGTGAGTTTCAAGTTTGCCAATTTGATTATTATATTATACTATAACTGTACAGATAAATAAGCATGGTTGCAATACAAATGTCTTCTTAGTGAACTTGAGTGGTTGAATTGAATCAAGGCTTGTAAAATAAAGCCACATGTGATAGTAGAAGAGCAGGATAACAGCCAGCTAGATACTCTTCTCTATACCTAAATAAATCACACTACAAACTTAAATGTATTTATTTGTGTTAATAAACATTACTGATAGCTGTATGCTGTTAAAGTAATTATTGCAATAGTCTCTTTAAAGATATCTCCAGCTCTTTAAAGATCCAGTGAAATTATCCCATCCCTTTAGGCCAAAGGACGTTGGAATCTCAATCACTGCAGCCGTGTGCAGCTGAGCTAGTGTTTGTTTACAAGGGAGAGAGAGATGGCCAGCTAAGCAAATCAGCTGTTTTTGTATGAACGTGCAGCTATGGGAATCACACAGGTGAATGAAATCAAGATTCATTTATATTCATGAAAGTGTATGTCATCAAGCAGCACATTTTTGTTCACAGGAAGTAATTAAGATTGGCTTTTCCAGCTTTTCTTTGATATAAAAGTACACATCATTACGGGGCCAGAGCTCAGCTCTGGACCTGTTTTGTTATTGGCAGTATTCTGTCACTTCTTCTTCTGCCACTTTTCCCAGTTCTGGCTGAACCGTGCAGTCGCTTTTTACGAAACTCGGCCATATGGTAGATGGTCATGAAAAACGATCAAGAAATAATTCTCACAATCTTTCGTCCAAAGGTGGCGCTATAGCACTCAATTGAAAATGCCAACTTTGAACAGGTACAACTCATGCCCTGTTTGACCTACAGCCATGAAACTTGGATACACATATGCGTCTCCTCATGCTGAACAACTTTCAACTTTCACCTTTCAACTTTTGACCTCTGACCTTTAGATCTCCCACTATTTTGAATTATATGAAAAACAGTCATTGGCTCCTAACTTCTGCATTTTTTCACTTATGGAAAATCCGTTGGAATTTTTTGTAGGCAGAGGTCCAAAGTTCAAGTGTTAAACGTTTCGTGCAGATTGCTCAAAAATCCCAGGAGGAGATAGATTGTAACTATTACAGTTTTATGAAAATTATTCATCTGTGCCTAAAACATACATGCAGACTCACATTTCTTTGAAACTTTGCAGAAATGTACAGGGGCATTCCAAATATCACTGAAACCAATCTTACTCCAATTGGCCAAAAGGGGGCGCTATAGCAATTTTTTTGAAAAGGCAGACTTTAAACAGGCATAAGTCATGCCTCGTTTGGCCTAAAGTCGTGAAACTTGCTTACACATGTGCCTTGACTCATGAGGAACACACGTATCGATTTGACCATTAAGCTCCGCCCTTAGATTTTCCGCAATTTTGAGCAGTTTGAAAAATACTTGTTTTTGCCAGTTCTGGCTTAACCGTGCATACGCTTTTTACGAAACTCGGCCATATGGTAGATGCTCGTGAAAAACTACCAAGAAATAATTCTCACACTCATTCGTCAAAGGGTGGCGCTATAGCACTCAATTGAAAGTGCCAACTTTGAACAGGTACAACTCATGCCCTGTTTGAGCTACAACCATGAAACTTCGATACACACATGCGTCTCTTCATGCCCGACAACTTTCGTGGTCTGACTTTTGACCTCTGACCTTTAGATCGCCCACCATTTTGAATTATATGAAAAACAGTCATTGGCTCTTAACTTCTGCATTTTTTCACTTATGGAAAATCCGTTGGAAATTTTTGTAGGCAGAGGTCCAAAGTTCAAGTGTTAAACGTTTCGTGCAGATTGCTCAAAAATCCCAGGAGGAGATAGATTTTAACTATTACAGTTTTATGAAAATTATTCATCTGTGCCTAAAACATACATGCAGACTCACATTTCTTTGAAACTTTGCAGAAATGTACAGGGTCATTCCAAATATCACTGAAACCAATCTTACTCCAATTGGCCAAAAGGGGGCGCTATAGCAATTTTTTTGAAAAGGCAGACTTTAAACAGGCATAAGTCATGCCTCGTTTGGCCTAAAGTCGTGAAACTTGCTTACACATGTGCCTTGACTCATGAGGAACACACGTATCGATTTGACCATTAAGCTCCGCCCTTAGATTTTCCGCAATTTTGAGCAGTTTGAAAAATACTTGTTTTTGCCAGTTCTGGCTTAACCGTGCATACGCTTTTTACGAAACTCGGCCATATGGTAGATGCTCGTGAAAAACTACCAAGAAATAATTCTCACACTCATTCGTCAAAGGGTGGCGCTATAGCACTCAATTGAAAGTGCCAACTTTGAACAGGTACAACTCATGCCCTGTTTGAGCTACAACCATGAAACTTCGATACACACATGCGTCTCTTCATGCCACTTAAACCCAGGATTTTTCAGCTATTTGCGTGAAACTGTATCATCTGTGTGATCTCCTTTTTCACAGTTAGTTGTCTGTTGGGCCAATGGCGTCTCCCTTAAATGAATGCCTCACAATCTCAAGGTCGCCAGTTCAAGCCTCACTTGATGCAGACCTAATTTAAGTTGAATTGCAAACAACATGACTGTATCAATGAATACATGTGCAAATGGTAAAGATAACCTGAAATGCTTATTTGAGAGTACGTTTTTTCAACGTATGACATACTTCATTCTGAAAATAGCTGATCTACAATCTCAAAACTTTTCATGGTTTGTGAGCTTGTAGATCGGCTACTTTCACTAGTTTTGGTTCTGAGGAGATGTACAATTTCTTCATTGGTAAATGGTTTGTGAACGAGTGATCTTAGTGTTAGTGAAACAGGGGCTTGGTTCATGAAAGAAGGCAAGAGTTTATGATCTTCAACAGACAATATCAGCCTGGACAAAGCTATAGCACTATAGGTAGTGTTGCAGCCTATTAGTCTGAAGGTTGAGAGTTCGAATCCTGTTAATGGCAATAGGTTGAGATGTCCAATCAAACCATTATGTTTCCATCTCTCTCTCTCATCAATCTATTGTTTCCATGTCACTCTCTCTCTCTTCAATCTATTCCGTTTCCATGTCTCTCTCTCTCTCTCTATTCACTGGCCCCGTATTATCGCTGCTTGCAGCTATATTTATTATTATTATTTATTTATTTTGCATATATTGTTAGGTATGCCCATAATGATGACCTCAAAGTGTGAAAAACATATTTTTCATTTCACCATACCTTTAATAAACAGAACACACTTTTCACGGTTAAGATCAGGAGAGAAAACACATTGATTGATTGATTGATGTACTTTATTTAGTAAGACATGAGAACAACAGTACATGGAAGTACAAATTCACAATACAAGGTCTACTAAACTGGAAGACTCATAAAAGCACTGAGCTTGTTTCAAATGAGTTCCCCATGCACACAAATCATGGTGACATATAAGAGACAGACAGTTACTATAGAAGTTACTATACACAACTACTATAGAATGTCATACAATCAGTTTACAGGTTACTGGTATAAAGAGTGAGAAATATGTACAAAAGAAGAAGGAGAGGGGGGGGGGGGGTAGGTTAGGTTAGGACTTAGACAGGGGCCATTTTCCAATTGCAGCCTCCTGAAGGTGTATCTTTAGGGCAGTTTTGAAGGAGAGTAGGGTTTTACACTCCTTTACTCCTTTTGGTAGGGCGTTCCACATTTTTGATGAATAGCATGAGAACGAGTTACTTCCCTTTGTTGAGCCAAAATAGGGTTGGACAAGGTTTGTGGAGCTGCCTCTGGTATTGTGATCATGGACATCATTAACATTTTGGAAGTATTTTGACAAATACAGGGGGATCCCAATGTTATGGTATATCTTGAAGACCAGGCCCATAGCAAGTTGCTGTACTCTGTCCCCAACCCTAAGCCATCCAATCCTATCAAAATGATCAGGGGTTAGATGGGTTTTGTAATTGAGGCCAAGAAGTAGCCTTACAAGTTTGTTTTGGGATGTTTGGAGCCTTGTTTTTAAGGCCTTGGAGGTGTTGTGATACCACGAAGTACATGCATAATCGTAATGACCTTGTATGAGGGCCACTGCAAGAGTCTTCAGAGTATTCTTACTGACTTTACGATCAATACTCCACAAATAGCGTGTTTTTTTGTGGACCGTTTTGATCGTTTTTTCAGCATTTTTGTTACCAGAGAGGTCAGCCTCCAAGATAGAGCCCAGGTAGGTAATTTCGTTTTTTCTTTCACATGCAGGATACAGGATAAATAAGGAGATTAAATTGGAGATGATGAAACTAAAAATGTGCAGACAAAATTGGAACTGGAACACTATAAGATTGAAGGCATTAAAGTGGTACTCTATCCTGAATCGATGAAGTTGAAAATGTATTTTCAGTTTATTCAAGAGATGTGGAGACCCCTGTTACTGAACAAACACTTTCCAGCCTTCGGTCCGTCACCTAATGTATATCACTGACTGGTGGAGAGACATATCGTTACAGTTTGAATGACACAAAAGGTTGGGAGTAAAGCAAATGTGAAAATATGAAAATAACTTTGTCTGCATCTCCTGTCACACACAACAGTCACATGTGTAACCATGGCAGAAATATAACAGATCATGTAACTTTGCCACCTTGGGAGTTTCACCCAAAGAATCAATTAAAGTGCTGAAGTAACTACACTGAAGTGCAACACAGGTTTGTTTGTAAATGACTGGAGCAGAGACGTGCTTCTCAAGATAATCGATAACATTTATTGTAAATGCCACAGGAGGATATCATACTAATATTATACTTTAATTAGACAAGTTAATCACCATTTAATCACAACTTAATGTTAAAAGAGTAGAAAGCACTATAATAAAATACACAAGTGAAAGGCCACAGTCAGACTGTGGGGGGAGGAGAGACAGCTGGAGTTAGTACAGTGAGGGTTCAAACACTTCAACGCTAAAAACACACTTACACACAACACTATGGTGGGTTAGGTGCACACAAACCACACACATCAGCATGCATTGTATAGCAGAAGTTCTCCCCCACAGTGCGACTGCGGTCGCCTCCAACTAGTGGCGTACAAGAAATCGCAATTATATTTATATATATAAACAGTGGCAGTTGGATTATCAATGCAAAAGTAAAATACAATACATAAGAAATAACTAACAAAAAGGGGCAAAGGCAGCAATGGAGCGCCTATAAAACAAAAGACAACAGTTAGCCCCCACCAGGCATTATAATTATACATCGAAATGCATTCGAATCAAAATACAGAACACTAGTACCTCAACAGTCAAGGTCTGTCTCTAATAATAATAATAAACTTTATTTGTATAGCACCTTTCATGACATGAAATGCAGCGCAAAGTGCTTTACAGAGCAAGAATACAGTTACAGTTACAACCAATTTAACAATAAAGCAAACAAAAAATAAAATAAAATAAAAGCAAAAGCATAAAACATTAAAAGGTAGGTCAGCACTTGAAGACCTGAGGGTCCGGTTTGGATCATGTCTCTCTAGGCAGTCATAGAGGTAGGAAGGTGCCAGACCATTTAGAGCTTTATAAACTATTAAAAGAATTTTAAAATCAATCCTAAAAACAACCGGGAGCCAGTGTAGTGAAGCTAGAACTGGAGTGATATGTTCTCTCATTCTAGTTTTAGTTAAAATTCTGGCTGCCGCATTTTGAACAAGTTGTAATCTGTCAGTTGTTTTCTTAGGCAGGCCAGAGTAGAGTGCATTGCAGTAATCAAGCCGAGAGAAAACAAAAGCGTGGATCAGCGTTTTTGCGTCGTCTAACGACAGATAGTCTCTAATTCGCGCAATATTTCTAAGATGAAAGAAAGCAATCTTGGTGACATGATTAATGTGTGCATTAAAATTCAATTCAGAGTCGATAATAACCCCCAGGTTCTTTACTGTGGTGTTACTTTCTACAGCCAGGTTACCAAGTCTACTTATTATTAATTCTCTCTGCTCACTGGAGCCAATTATGAGAATTTCTGTTTTATCCTCATTTAGCTTAAGAAAGTTCTCACTCATCCAGCATTTTATACTGGACAGACAGGTCAACAATGGGTCTAGAGCGCAGGGGTCGTCTGGAGCTACCGAAAGATACAGCTGGGTATCATCAGCATAGAAATGGAAGTTCACTCCGTGATCGGCGATGAGTTCTCCCAGTGGTAGTATATACAGGGAGAACAATAAGGGACCCAGAATTGAGCCCTGTGGAATACCAGAACAGATGTCATGTTTGTCTGAGTCAAAATTAGCTAGGCTGACAAAATAGCTTCTGCCTGTTAGGTAAGAGTAAAACCAAGACAAGGCTGTGCCTGACAAACCATTCCAGTACTCCATGCGTTGTAGTAGAATTTTGTGATCAATCGTGTCAAAAGCAGCGGTTAAGTCAAGGAGTAGGAGAACAGATATATTTTTGTTGTCAGCGGACACCCTAAGATCATTAATTACTTTTACAAGTGCTGTTTCTGTGCTATGACCTTTCCTGAAGCCAGATTGGAATTTGTTATGAACCTTATTGTTCCGGAACACATCCAGTTGATGAAAGATAGTTTTTTCTAAGACCTTTCCCAGAAATGGCAGATTAGAGATTGGTCTATAATTACCCAGCACCAATGGATCAAGGTTGTGTTTCTTGAGTAACGGCCTGACTACAGCCGTTTTCAGTGAGTCTGGAAAGACGCCTGAAAGTAGAGAGCTGTTTACAATTCTTAGGATATCTCCAATCACGCTGTCTAAAACCTCTTTGAGAAACGGGGTGGGTATTGCATCCAGTGAACAAGATGATGATGTCATCTGTGATATAGTTTTACGGAGTTCCTCTTCATTAATTGTGCAGAAAGATATTAGACTTCCTCTGGAGTGATCTACGTTTTTGCACCATGCACCATTTGCAGCATTTGCAGTGCTAGCAGCAGCATTCATAATACCAGCTCGAATGCTAAAAATTTTGTTTGCAAAAAAAGACGCAAACTCATCACACTTAGCTTTAGAAGCAGGGAGCGACTCCTTGTAAGCCTGGGGGGGGTTTAAGAGATGTTCAATGGTAGAGAATAAGACTCTGGCATTTTGCTTGTTGTCATTGATAATGCCTGAAAAATATGCTTGCCTTGCCAAGCGCAGTGCTTTGTTATAGGCCACTGTTGACTTCTTAAAAATCTCTAGGTGGACAGTGAGTTTGTTTTTTCTCCAAATTCGCTCAGCTCTACGACATTCTTTCTTGAGTGAGCGCATGTGCTCGTTGATCCAGGGTGTTACTCTAGAATTAAGTTTCTTTTTAGTTTTCATAGGAGCCACTATGTCGAGAGCTGACTCTAATTTGAGATTAAAATGTTGAACCATATCATTCACTGAGGGGGCATCAAGTAGGGGGGGCACCTGCACACACGCCAGATGACGAGGAAACTCGTTTGCTGCAGATGAGCTAAAAAAACGTTTTTTTATAGTATATTCTGTATTGTTTTTCCTTAGATCAAAGACAGTTATATTAAAACACAATAAATAGTGGTCTGTTAGTTCGGGCTTATCAATAATACTGTCAACAGTGATATTCAAACCTTTAGTGATCACCAAGTCCAGGGTGTGGCCATGTTTATGTGCTGGCCCAACAACATGTTGAACAAGACTGCAATCTGTCAATTGCTAACTTGCGCCTTGAGAAAAAAAACGGAAATAAAGATAGTAAACAAACAAATGTTATTTTTAAAATATTGTCAAAAGTTAAATAAAAAAAATGCAGTGCTAGTACAAAAAATATATATATAAAAAAACAAAAAAAAAACAGTGTTTCAAGTATAGTATGGTAATGTAGTAATTATCAAAAAAAAATAGTTCAGTTAATATCAAGTACAACATTTTCTTGGTTTGTAGATACATTTATTGTAATTAAGTCATGATCTGAATAATATGTGTCTTTGACTTCAATAGTTATATTATTTTCTTGATCATTGTTGTAGTACACATGATCTAAAAGACTTCCTTGATCTGTTGTTGGAGAATGTACTAATTGTTTAAAATTAAAAGTTGAAAAAAGTGTGTCTATATGTTCATCTTTGGTCTTTAAAAGGTCATCATTAAAATCTCCAAGAATGAGAGTTTGTGTTGTAGATATATTTTTTAACATTGATGTCATTGTGTTCTTAAAAATGTTAAATTTCATCTTTGATTCTCTGTAAATAAGGATTATACGAAGTTTCATACCAAAATGTAAAACAATGCTTAAATATTCTAAGGTTTTAGACCAATCATTATCCAAAATTAATTCTTCTTTGTGTATCTCATAACTTTTTGTAGTTAAAAACATTAAGCCACCTCCTTTTGCTTTTAATCTATCTTTTCTCAAAATGTTATAGTTCAATCCTGATAATTCCATGGTAGAAAAACAATGATCACTTTTTAAATGTGTTTCAGTCAAAGCAATAATATCTAACATTTGTATGTTGTGATCTGACCTTATGTCATCTAAATGTTGTAAGTAACCATTAACATTTAATAATCCAATTTTCAAGGTTTGTGTTAATGGTCGTAGAAAAAATGAAGTCGGAGATGATATTCTGAGGGATGTTTCACGTAATTTCTTCATTTCCTTTTGTACATGTATGTTTACCTTGATTTTCTCTTGGTTGAAGTCTGTTATATACAAGTCATTCAAATTCTTCACTCTACTGAATGCTACATAAGCTTGTCCGGTATTAAAACGTGATCCTTTCATAGATACAAGAATTTTATTTACAGTCAGACCTTGAACTTTATGAATTGTTAAAGCCCATGCTAATGACAAAGGAAATTGAATTCTTCTAGTTGATACAGCCTTATGCCTTCCATGATAAAGTATTGATTCATATTTGAAAATAGGAACAGCATTTGGGTAATTGTTTTTGTAAACACTTCTGGATTTGGCATTTACTCCAACAAAAACATCTTCAAACTTTACAAGTATGGCATGAACATCTTGCAGTTATCTATTGAAATCAATATGTTCAACAAATCCTCTAGCACCATTTACTAAACCATCAGTGACATCAATGTTTACAGTAAGCATAACTTTAGCACCAATAGCAATAGAAAATACTTTACTTAGACCTCCTTTATCACTAAATTTGCCTGATGTAGAAGCCAACTTCAATAGCATTGTGTCATCATCTTTGCATTTATCCTTTGCCTTTATATGAAAGATGTGTTTATCTAAACAATGAAGTTTCTTGGAGTTATGCTCATTGACATAATCATTGATAGCATATACATGAAGAATGTCTTGCAGATCATCAATTTGGTCAGTAGTTATCTGTCGAGTTTTCAAAATATTTACATCATCATCTGTTATATTACCTTCTCTAACTCTATTTAACAGTTCTGCAAAAGGCTTGTCGTTTTTCTGTCTTGTTATCTCATGTAATTCAAATAACTTAAATAAATCCCATCCATTTCCACAAATGTTTGCCATTTTATCCCTAGTCTCATGAAATATATAGTTTTGTCTTACTGGTGGTAACTGCGTCTCAGAGCGTCTCAGAGCAGAGCGTCTCAGAGCGGAGCAGTCTCAGAGCGGAGCGTCTCAGAGCAGAGCGTCTCAGAGCGGAGCTGAGCAGAGCGTCTCAGAGCGGAGCGTCTCAGAGCAGAGCGTCTCAGAGCAGAGCGGAGCGGAGCGTCTCAGAGCAGAGCGTCTCAGAGTGGAGCGGAGCAGAGCGTCTCAGAGCGGAGCGTCTCAGAGCGGAGCGGAGCAGAGCGTCTCAGAGCAGAGCGGAACATCTCAGAGCGGAGCGGAGCAGAGCGTCTCAGAGCGGAGCGTCTCATAGCAGAGCGGAGCGTCTCAGAGCGGAGCGTCTCAGAGCGGAGCGGAGCAGAGCGTCTCAGAGCGGAGCGGAGCAGAGCGTCTCAGAGCGGAGCGTCTCAGAGCGGAGCGTCTCAGAGCGGAGCGTCTCAGAGCAGAGCAGTCTCAGAGCAGAGCAGTCTCAGAGCAGAGCGGAGCAGAGCAGAGCAGTCTCAGAGCAGAGCGGAGCAGAGCGTCTCAGAGCAGAGCGTCTCAGAGCGGAGCGTCTCAGAGCAGAGCGTCTCAGAGCGTCTCAGAGCAGAGCGTCTCAGAGCGGAGCAGTCTCAGAGCGGAGCGTCTCAGAGCGGAGCGTCTCAGAGCGGAGCGGAGCAGAGCGTCTCAGATCAGAGCGTCTCAGAGCAGAGCGGAGCGTCTCAGAGCGGAGCGTCTCAGAGCAGAGCGTCTCGGAGCGGAGCGTCTCAGAGCGGAGTGGAGCAGAGCATCTCAGAGCGTCTCAGAGCGGAGCGGAGCAGAGCAGAGCGTCTCAGAGCGGAGCAGAGCGTCTCAGAGCGGAGCGTCTCAGAGCGTCTCAGAGCGGAGCGGAGCAGAGCGTCTCAGAGCAGAGCGGAGCATCTCAGAGCGGAGCGGAGCAGAGCGTCTCAGAGCGGAGCGTCTCAGAGCAGAGCGGAGCGTCTCAGAGCGGAGCGTCTCAGAGCGGAGCGTCTCAGAGCGGAGCGGAGCAGAGCGTCTCAGAGCGGAGCGTCTCAGAGCGGAGCGTCTCTGAGCGGAGCGTCTCAGAGCGGAGCGTCTCAGAGCAGAGCGTCTCAGAGCAGAGCGTCTCAGAGCAGAGCAGTCTCAGAGCGGAGCGGAGCAGAGCGGAGCGTCTCAGAGCAGAGCGGAGCAGAGCGTCTCAGAGCAGAGCGGAGCAGAGCGTCTCAGAGCAGAGCGTCTCAGAGCGGAGCGTCTCAGAGCAGAGCGTCTCAGAGCGTCTCAGAGCAGAGCGTCTCAGAGCGGAGCAGTCTCAGAGCGGAGCGTCTCAGAGCGGAGCGTCTCAGAGCGGAGCGGAGCAGAGCGTCTGAGATCAGAGCGTCTCAGAGCAGAGCGGAGCGTCTCAGAGCGGAGCGTCTCAGAGCAGAGCGTCTCGGAGCGGAGCGGAGCGTCTCAGAGCGGAGCGTCTCAGAGCGGAGCGTCTCAGAGCGGAGTGGAGCAGAGCATCTCAGAGCGTCTCAGAGCGGAGCGGAGCAGAGCGTCTCAGAGCGGAGCGTCTCAGAGCAGAGCGTCTCAGAGCAGAGCGGAGCGGAGCGTCTCAGAGCAGAGCGTCTCAGAGTGGAGCGGAGCAGAGCGTCTCAGAGCGGAGCGTCTCAGAGCAGAGCGTCTCAGAGCGGAGCAGAGCAGAGCGTCTCAGAGCGGAGCGTCTCAGAGCGTCTCATCCGGTGTGCCTGATGTCTAGAAACTCGTGTGCCCAGATGTCCAGTGTGAGCATCTGACCTTATCTGCATTAAACGTTAGTCATCAATGTGAATTAATATATTTTTTTACAATGTATATATATCATCTTTCTTTGTATTCATGACATAATAGTGATGTCATCAATCCTATGCCTATTTGTTCATGCCAGTGCCGAAGCTTAATTTGATTGGTTTGACTTCACGTGACATATGTGCATAGTGCCTATAAAATACTAGGACGATGGCGGATGAGACTATATATATATATATAATAATTATATCTCTGTATATATATATAACTAATATACTACTATATAACTAATATACTACTATATAACTAATATACTACTATATAACTAATATACTTACTATATAACTAATATACTACTATATAACTAATATACTACTATATAACTAATATACTTACTATATAACTAATATACTACTATATAACTAATATACTACTATATAACTAATATACTTACTATATAACTAATATACTACTATATAACTAATACACTACTATATAACTAATACACTACTATATAACTAATACACTACTATATAACTAATACACTACTATATAACTAATATACTACTATATAACTAATATACTTACTATATAACTAATATACTACTATATAACTAATATTCTACTATATAACTAATATACTAGTATATAACTAATACACTACTATATAACTAATACACTACTATATAACTAATATACTACTATATAACTAATAATATAACTAATATACTACTATATAACTAATATACTACTATATAACTAATATACTACTATATAACTAATATACTTACTATATAACTAATATACTACTATATAACTAATATACTACTATATAACTAATATACTACTATATAACTAATATTCTACTATATAACTAATATACTAGTATATAACTAATACACTACTATATAACTAATACACTACTATATAACTAATATACTACTATATAACTAATATACTACTATATAACTAATATACTACTATATAACTAATACACTACTATATAACTAATACACTACTATATAACTAATATACTACTATATAACTAATATACTACTATATAACTAATATACTTACTATATAACTAATATACTACTATATAACTAATATACTACTATATAACTAATATACTACTATATAACTAATACACTACTATATAACTAATACACTACTATAAAACTAATATACTACTATATAACTAATATACTACTATATAACTAATATACTTACTATATAACTAATATACTACTATATAACTAATATACTACTATATAACTAATATACTACTATATAACTAATATACTGCTATATAACTAATACACTAGTATATAACTAATACACTACTATATAACTAATACACTACTATATAACTAATATACTACTATATAACTAATATACTACTATATAACTAATATACTTACTATATAACTAATATACTACTATATAACTAATATACTACTATATAACTAATATACTACTATATAACTAATATTCTACTATATAACTAATATTCTACTATATAACTAATATACTAGTATATAACTAATACACTACTATATAACTAATACACTACTATATAACTAATATACTACTATATAACTAATACACTACTATATAACTAATATACTACTACATAACTAATATACTACTATATAACTAATATACTACTATATAACTAATACACTACTATATAACTAATATACTACTATATAACTAATATAGTACTATATAACTAATATAGTACTATATAACTAATATACTTACTATATAACTAATATACTACTATATAACTAATATACTACTATATAACTAATATACGTTGTGTATATGTTGTGTACTCCTTTCGACATGACGACCCTGAATACAGTACTTGCGCTGCTTCACAGGCGCAAGTAATAAAGTCAAAATTGTGCAGTAACTGTAGGAAACCCATAGCCACAACATCTGAAACAATGTCAACATACAAATTAGCATCTCCAGTAATCAGAGTTCTGTCATAATTAGTGGAACAGATAGATAAAAGTTCTGATATTTCTGTTAGAAATAAGGCTTTGCTGCACTTTGGAGGTCGATACATACTAATCATAAGCACAGACGATTGACTCTCCAATATGGTGGCCTGGTATTCAAATGATTTAAAACTGCCAAGGTTTGTCAGAGGTTTGAATTTTAAAGTGTCAGAAAAGATATTCGCCAGACCACCTCCTTTTTTTCCCTCACGTCCTGAGTGAATGAAACTGTACTTTGGTGGGCATGCTGCAGATAAGAGCACCGCTCCATCAGAACCAAGCCAGGTTTCTGTTAGAAAGATAATATCTAGTTTCTCTTTACAGATGATATCATTTACAGAGGAAGACTTGTGATTAAGTGACCTGATGTTAAGTAGGGCCAAGTTTAGCTTAAGGCATTCAACTACTTGGTTGTTTCCTCTACATGGAATGCCTGTTAAATTTGCTGTATTTGCAGAGCGTTTAAAGTCACTCCTTGTCCTGGGAACTCTATTTGAGATAACAGTGGAAATATTGTAAACCTTGTTTTCTACAAGGCTAACTAAAATAGCCTTGGGCCCAGACATGATTTTGGCTATGCATAATGGACCCTGCCTATCTCAGCAATCAAATGTATTCTCTAGACGTAGGGAAGCCGACAGGACGTTCTTGTTCTTGCAATGGCTCCGTCGAGGGGCGATGGGTGGGGGGCAGGGCACGGTTGGTGCTTGGCGTTTGATTTGGGGGGTGAGTCTAGTCCCCGCTCTAATCAAGTCGTTCATGCTACTGGTGAAATCCAGAAGAGGTATTGGGGACAGGGAAAAAGATGATGATGAGGAGGAGGAAGGTGATGACGTTGGATAATCTTCCTCATTGAGAGACTCCTCTTTGTCTCCTTCCTCTTCCAGCATGACCGTGGCTGCAGAGTCGACGTCAGGGGCCGTGGCAATCTCCTCCTGTGGATTTAGGCTGTTATCAGCGGTTGTTTTCAGCACGCTGTCCTTTGTTTTTGTTTCCGAGTCTTCACTATCAGAGAGTTCATTTGTTATGGATGTTCCTCCACCATCAGCAGCGGTGGGGGGTGGTGTGACAGCGTATTCGTCCACACAGAGCCATTCACCTTGGCATTCTTCAACGGCAGCAGCATTATCTGTTGTTATGGAAGCTTGTGCTCTGGCAGAGGTTGACGAAGACAGGGGAACATTGTAGAAAATGTTTGACATAAACAATTTTGTTCCCAGCTTGTTCAATTTAAGGCCATCCGAAGAAAAAAGATGTCTTCTATCCCAAAAAAATTTGAAATTGTCAATAAAATGTACAGATTTGTTGGTGCACATAATTGAAAGCCATTTCCTCAGTGCAGACAGTCTACTGAAACGTTCATCGCCGCCTCTTGTAGGTGGTAGTGGGCCGCTGATGCACACCTTTACATCAAGTGAGCTGATTTTGCTGAATAAGGCTGTGAAATGCTGTTTTAGGATTTCGGACTGTTTGTTCTCTGTATCACATGTGCCAACGTGCAAGATCAGGGTTTTCACCGTTGGGTGTTCAGCGATAAGATTCAGAATTCTGTCATTCATGTCAGAGACTTTGTCTTTAGGGAAGCATAACACTTTTGCCTTTCTTCTTATCATGCTTTTAACATCTTTAACAGCGGCATCCCCTATGATCAGAAATTCAGGCTCACCATATAGCCTTTTTTCATCTGAGTTACTCTTGGTTCTTACCCTGCTGGGTGAAGAAGATTTGTTTTGTCTGCCATCAGACGGGCATCTGGGGTCCTGGAGCAATGGGGTGAATCTGTTTCCCAGCTGCACAGGACACTCAGCACTCGATGTTTTGGGAGATTTGTTTGTAGATCTACCTTTGGCAGTTTTCCACTGTTGACGCTCAGCACTCGATGTTTTGGGAGATTTGTTTGTAGATCTCCCATTGGCAGTTTTCCACTGTTGAAGGGGG
>NC_139942.1:11593306-11600806 GCF_963454915.1 Gymnoscopelus microlampas | reverse complement strand
ATTTTAAGTATTTAAAAACAAAAATCAAAATAGTAAAATATGCCAAAAAGGTTTAGGCGTAAGGGGTAAGGTAGGGCCCCATCTAATAGGTTTGCAATGTTTTATTATGTTACTGTAAAGTGTAAACGTCTAGTCTAATATGCACTGTTTTTTATGTTACTGTAAACATTAAGTCTAAGGTAAGAGAGAAGTAGAAAACCTTTTGTCAAAGCCTAATTGATAAGTGGATGTGATAGCTAATCAATATTAATTACTATCATATTACTTATTATTTAATTTTTATGTTTACTTTTTGAAGTTTTATTTTCCCCAGGGTCTGTCACGACCAGAGTTTTGAGTGTTTTGAGTGCAGAAAAGCATGCGATCAGTCAAGCATGGTGTTGATGCTGGAAGTGGAGTTGGACCTGGAGTTAATTCTGTCCAGGTCCAATGAAAAGTTCCTCGTGTAGGCAATTGTAAAGTCCTGCAAGTTAACAAAATAGGTTAGGTGTTTGGGGGGATTTTTCTTTCTTTTTTTCATATTATAAAGTTTGTATGTTTGAGAACCTTAGAACCATTCAGTTGTTTAATGTAATTAAATGTGTGTTTCCATACAGCCTTCTGGGGGGGTGGAGACACACATTACCATGTCAAAGCCAACATTTACATCTGCAGTGGACCCTTGTGTCCTACAGCAGTGGTTCTCAACCTGTGGGTCGGGATCCCCACATGATTTTTTTTGTTTTGGGCCGGGGGTGTCCCCAGTGAAGTGACAACTTTAGGACTTTTAAGACCTTTTTAATACCTAAAATAAATAACTATAACTAAATATAAATGAACAAGACCATTACTGCACCAAAGTAATACAAAAAACTATAAAAACTGGTCAAACAATATAAGAAATAGGCTTCTTTGTTTTTTAAATAGCTGATCCACAAGCTACAACCTTGTAGATCTGCAATTTTCACACATTTATCTGTGGAACTGAACAAAATGCAATGCCTCAACTCCTACAATTCCAAGTGGTTGAGAACCACTGACCTTAAGCACTGTACTTGGTCGTGTGTGTGTGTGTGTGTGTGTGTGTGTGTGTGTGTGTGTGTGTGTGTGTGTGTGTGTGTGTGTGTGTGTGTGTGTGTGTGTGTGTGTGTGTGTGTGTGTGTGTGCGTGTGCGTGCCGTGTGGGCGTGCGTGCGTGCGTGCGTGCGTGCGTGCGTGCGTGCGTGCGTGCGTGCGTGCGTGCGTGCGTGCGTGCGTGTGTGTGTGTGTGTGTTTGTGTGTGTGACAGTTTGGAGTGATGTTATTTGACCCTGTGAGCGGTTCCATGTTGTGAGAGCCTATGTGGGTTTATTCCCTCAGCTGGTTTTGATTGACTGGTTGATTGAATACTTTATTAGACAGCAATGCAAACAGCACGAGGGTTGTGAGGATTTACACACAAAAGTCCTAGTGGACTTGTTTCCATTGAGGTCCTATGTATTCAATTCATCAACATAACATACAAATAACACCAGAAATCAATATCATCACAAATATAAAACACTATTTGTACAGAGTAGACGGGGAGATCGTTGTTGACGCTCCCTCTAGTGTTAATTGGCTGTGGGTGTTGCTCACTTTTTGGAGGTATTTAGTCTGATATGCGGGTATTGAGGGCATTGAGGGCAAAGTTGCATTGACTATTTTGAAAGCCAATCCCATTTTGTATTGCTTAACCCTGTCTTCTACCCTGAGCCAGTGGCGCAGCCAGAACGCTAATAGGTTGGGCCTAGGCAGGAGCGGGTGGGCACGCATGCGCGCGTGCATGTGTCCCCGATCCGTGCGCGCGTGCGTTTTTTTTGTTACTTTATTTCGGTTTTAGGGTTAGGGTTAGGTTAGGGTAATGTTATTTAATTCTTATTTTTGCCTGATTTTACAGATTTTTTTTTTATCAAAAAATGAATTATAAAAGGATAAACAAATACATTTTCCAATTTTTTTTTTTTTTTGCAAAATCGATTGGGTGGGCCAGCTGTCTATGTGGGTGGGCCACGGCCCACCTATGGCTGCGCCCCTGCCCTGAGCCATCCTAAGCTAGCAAAAATGTGTGGGAAAAAGGCGGGTCATGGGCCCCAGACCGAGAAGTAGTCAAATTTGTTTGTTTTGGGAGCATTGAAGCTTAGTGACATTGAGATGGTGCATAATTCAATTCAGTTAATAAATCATTACATTTTATTATAATGCTAAATCACAACAAGTTGTCTCAAGACACTTAATAATGGAGCAGAGACCAGACATTGGGCCTCATGCAGCAACGTTCTTAAGAGGAAATTTCTTCTTAAACCCACTTAAGAAGTTTTTAAGAAGATTTTGGTATACTCCAATGTTTTCTTAGCTGTGATCTGTTCTTAGGTAAGAACATAATCTACGCACACTTTCTTAAGAGGACATTTCTTCTTAGACCCACTTAAGAAGTTTTGAAGAAGATTTTGGTATACTCCAATGTTTTCTTAGCTGTGATCTGTTCTTAGATAAGAACAGAATCTACACACACTGAACAGCACTCTTAGGGTGGCCTTTGAGTTCTTAAGTGTGACATGTTCATGCAAAAATACATTATTCTCGTTTCTTCAATTCTACAGTTGTATAATATAGGATTTAAACTACAATAATATTTTTATCATCTCTTTAGAGCAGTGGTTCTCAAAGTGTGGTCTGGGGACCCCCAGGGGTCCTTGAGGGAGTTCCAGGGGGTCCACAGCAAAAGAGGAACAGTTTAATCACTTTGACCCTAGTTTATACTTTGTTTGAAAATAGCCGATCTACAAGCTCACATAGTGTCCCATTACTGACCATTTTGAGCTTGTAGATTGGCTATTTTCAAAACATTTTGATAAATCTTGAAACATTTTCTCTGGCAGAAAATATTTTCAGGCGGGGTCTGCATTCAAATGCATTGTCAATTTGGCGGTCCTTGACATGAAAATGTTTGAGACGGGTCTGAAATTACAATCTAACCCAAACGGTTGAGTTGAAGCCCAAGCCCCATACCCACCCCATAAGCCACCACCCAACCCACCCTCATCGCCCCCCCATACCCCCACCCCCATATCGCCGACATTCGCCACACCCCCATTTTTCAATCCCCTTCCTACCTGAAAGCCCTCCCATACCCACCCGTCATACCCATCCCCATATCCCCCACATAGCCCCCTACACCCCTCCTTGCACCACCATATCACCCACCACACCCCTCCTTGCACCACCATATCACGCACCACAACCCTATTTCCACCCCATTACATACCAAGCAGCTGCTACCTTAAAGACCCTCCATATCCACCCACCAGCTTTTAGTAATAAAATGTTTTATATCCACTACTAACGCTACTCCTGAACATGAAATATGGATAACATTTTTAACAGCTAATTTCAGCAAATGTACATTGATGTCTAGTGGTGATATGTTGATTAATGTGAGATAAATAATAAAATACATTCATTAATTAAATTAAATAATTCAGAAGTACCTCCACAGAACTATTCATTTTAATTTTACATTTGGAGACTGGTGTTCCACCATCTTTAGACTTCTGACTCAACTTCTCTTAGGAATTCACTTAGGAAGAAATGTAAGAGGAAACATTAGGAACTTATTGCTGCATGAGGCCCATTGTTCCTCCCTGAGCAAGCATTTTAGCAACAGTGGCAACAGAAAAACTTCTTAACTGAAAGAAACGTCAGGCAGACCCCGGCTAGTGGGGGCGGCAATTTGTCTGTGTCAGGGGGGACATGGAGAGAATAATGGCAGCTATAAAAGTATTATAATATAATGACAGTATTCGTATGTATGACAATAGTGTAAGATTATAGTATACTGATATAATATAGTATAATAGTGTTAAGATAATATAGCAGACGTTCTCAAAGCTTTTTTATACCTACTTTTATTTTGGCGACCCCACACTTCATTTATAGTGCAATGTCTATGTGGACATAAATACATATTAAAATAAAAGCATACATGGCTGGCCTTCATATATGAATATTTACTAGAAAATTAAATTAGAGCAGTGATTCCTGCTGATTTATTGTGTTTGCGGGCACACAGACAACAGGTAATATTTACACAGTCAGTGAACCCTCCAGCGCCAATTTACCAGTGTTAACTCTGAAAGGGTACAAATGGAACCAATTGAACCCTTGGTCCATGTATTTACCCTCTCACTCTGAGAGTTACAAAAACTCTTTTAAGCCAACAAGAGTGGAAAATTATACAACACCACCACCCGCTCCTATTGAACTTCATTCCTGCTCTATAACTATATTGTTTATGAACTGCTAAATCAGTTGTGTGTGCCTCTGAAAGAGCTTGTGTGTGTGTGTTGTCTTCCCTGTGTGCTGCTGGTTCTCGGACGGGGCTGTATGTGTGTATGAGGAGTCAAGTGGCCGTCTTTGACGTCCTCTTCACGCTGGTCACAGCGAGTCGACGACCTCACTTTTTCCTATTTCTTGATTAAAGAAATAAAATCTTATGTTTTTGGTTGCCAATGTATGACCACACTTTGGGTCACGACCCATAGTTTGAGAACCACTATAATATAGTATCAATCCACAGTGGTGCTCCATAGAGAGACCCAGTCCGTTACTTGAGGTCCAGAATCCCAACCTCGATCTGTAGCCGGGAGTCTGTGATCAAAGTCCATAGAAACAGTTTGTTGAGTTAGAGAGAAGTCTTACTGGGTCATGAATATATGCAAGGGATAATTGACGGCGAGCCGGTCCTTGTTGAGAAATTCTGATTAGATTAGATCCTGACGCAAAGAAGAGGTGTCTAATCATCCTGAAGGGGTTTATTTCGCGGTCAATTATCCCACCCATTACACGGCTACTTAATAAATAAATGTTAACAATGTTAATTACATGCACTGATGAACCCACACAATCAAGGGTGAGAGAAGAAGAGAGGGTGGGCTCTGCACAGTGTATGATAATAAAAACGTAATGACTGAATCAATGAGCGATTGGCAAAGGCTACTCCTCTATTATAGTCTGTTATTGTTGAAGTTGAGTTAATTCATCCTGAATGAATGGAATTTCAATTCCTTCATTCCAGACCAGTCTATGGAGTCCAGAATGCAGGTGGGGATGAACTCTGCAGACCCAGCCAGGGCTGTTTCTATTAAACGGAAGGAACCTGGAGACCAACAGGACCTCAGTAAGTTTCATGTTTTGTCTGTTTCCTTGATTTATTCTGTTCTGTCTTCCCTCATCTTTCACTTATGTTAAAAAAAGGTTTCTTCTCTCTCCTAAAAAGGAGAATCAGAAAATGTTGTATCAGAGATGCAGACAATTGCTCATATTTAACAGTAGATCTGACTTGTGAAATTACTGCAAAAATGTAAAGTCTGATGGATGCACGAAACTGGCTCTCATCTGGTGTGTGTTTTATATTTAAGGTACCTGTCCTGCCCTGTCTCCAGTTAAACCAAGATGTTACTGCTGTGACAAATGTAAGAAAAAGTTTACTACAAAACAGTCTCTCAAAAGACACCAGATAATTCACACTGGAGAGAAGCCTTACTGCTGTGATCAGTGTGGGAAAAGCTTCAATAAAGTCACTAGTCTCAAGGTACACCAGAGAATTCACACGGGAGATAAGCCTTTTTGCTGTGAGCAGTGTGGGAAAAAGTTCACTACAATGCATTCTCTCAAATTACACCAAAGAATTCACACTGGAGAGAAGCCTTACTGCTGTGAGCAATGTGGGAAAGAATTCACCCAGATGTCTACTCTTAAAGAACACAAGACAATTCATACCGGAGAGAAGCCTTACTGCTGTGACCAGTGTGGTAAAAGATTCTCTTCAATAACTAGCCTTGTACGACACAATAGAATTCACACTGGATTTAAACCATTCAGCTGTGAAATATGTGGGAAGTGTTTTACTTTACTTTATTATTTGAAAGTTCATCAGCGCATCCATACTGGAGAAAAACCTTATTCCTGTGACCAGTGTGGGAAAACCTGCACTCAAATGTCAAGCCTTTTGGCACACAAAAGAATCCATACTGGAGAGAAGCCTTACTGCTGTGACCAGTGTGGGAAAAGGTTTGCATACAAGAATGTTCTCAAACAACACCAGCTAATTCATACTGGCGAAAAGCCTCACCGTTGTGACCACTGTGGTAAAAGCTTCAATCGATTAGATAGTCTTGTGAAACACAATAGAATTCACACTGGAGTGAAGCCTTTCAGCTGTGAAACATGTGGGAAGTGTTTTACCCAGAATGTACTCTTAAAATCTCACCGGCTTATCCATACTGGAGAGAAGGCTTACAGCTGTGACCAATGTGGACAAAAATTCTCCCACAGTCAGAGTCTGAAACGTCACCAGCGCATCCATTCGGGAGAGAAGCCTTTTGGTTGTGAAATATGTGGGAAGTGTTTTATTGAGAAAGGAACATTAAAAATACATCAGCGCATCCATACTGGAGAGAAGCCATTCAGCTGTGAAACATGTGGGAAGTGTTTTACTCAGTATGGAAACCTGAAAAGACATCACTGCATCGATGGTGGAGAGAGCAGCCTTCCTACTGTGAGCCAACCAGGACCACCTCCACTAAACAGGAGGAACCTGAAGACCACCAGGACCTCAGTAAGTTTCATTCTATGTTTCTTTCTTTCTCTCAGGTCCAAGCTGCTAATAGTTCCACAATAGACTCTGTAGAATTAACTCTGAGCCTTGGTTATTCTACAGAGTATATACTGACGTTTTCTTCCTTGCCTGTCTAAGTAAGTGGACTGGATTTTACTTGCCCAAACTTTTTTCACTCACGCTAGTTGCATTGTATTGCTATTGCCATCCTGTTAAATGATGTAGCCTATATGCATGTATTTCCTTTTGCACATTCCCACTCAATGACTGCTCTTCTATGCACAACTGGTGAACTTAAATTAAGTATTTAATTGCTAAAACGTAAGTACACATTTCTCCAAATCACATCAAAATACAGTTGAACATCTTAGCTCACTATAGGGCAACACATTCTATCAATGGCCGTTTTTAACTCAAGTTCCATAAAGATTTATCAGACAGCCATAAAACACTGCTTACCCTTCATAATAGCAAGAAACAATGACAAACATGGTGCCCGCAGCTGCCTAGTTAGCTGAACTACGGTGTCCAGTGAGGGACAAAAAGGTGATGTTTGCTGAAACCTACTTACAAAAATAGGCTACTGCCTTACATATCTAATGTTGGCACTATCATTTATTTTTATCAATCTGAAAAGCAATATTCACGTTACATCAAGCATAATATTATATTATTACTGCTAGGGGAGGGATCATCCAATCACCTACCATGTAGCTTGATAACAAAAGGGACCGCCCCTTCACCAATTGTGCTACCGAGGTCCCAGATGGAAGTAGTGACGCAGGCTTCCTCCATTTGGTAGAGTGTTTTGAAAGACTGCTTTAAATTTAATTGGCTATAGAAAACACATGGACCCTTCTAATCCAGTGTTTCCCAACCCCGGCA
>NC_139942.1:11388306-11590806 GCF_963454915.1 Gymnoscopelus microlampas | reverse complement strand
AAGTATTTTTTTGGGTGAAGTACTCCTTTAACATGCACCTGTCTTAATCAGACATCAATTTTGTTCAACTCTCTCACAGGCTCCGTTAAGCAGCTCTGAGTCATCTGATGATTGATGTTCAACTAGCAGGGTCTTCTGGACACCCTGGAGGATGAACCTGTGTGATATTTGTACTTACATTTAACACACAGCCCATAGTTTAAGGTTTTATTTAGAGCTGCTTGTCATTAATTCGATAAATCTCTGTCTCCCAGTTGTAATCTTTGTTGTAGATAGGGGTTTCATTTACAGTTATATTCCTTTTATTTAGAAGTAATGTCTCCTTGGTGTTTTTTCTTTCGTTATATTTAGGATTTTACAACACTGTGTTCATTTAATGTTGAAGTAATGTGTGTACATGTGTGTGTGTGTGTGTGTGTGTGTGTGTGTGTGTGTGTGTGTGTGTGTGTGTGTGTGTGTGTGTGTGTGTGTGTGTGTGTGTGTGTGTGTGTGTGTGTGTGTGTGTGTGTGTTTAGTTTTTTTTTACGAAATAGACATCATCAAGTGGGAGGGTAGATATACTTTCCCTCCTATTCTCTCCTTTGTTCCGTTTGACTCTGAGGAAGACCCTAGTCAAAATGCCTGTCACCCTGCAAATTAATAAAATGTGCAGACCCAGTTGAATGCTCCAGTATTGCCATTTGGGCAATCTATTTCCCCCCTTTGTTTAAACATGGGGGCACCACCTCATTGGGCTTGGCTCCTCTTGGCTCCTCCCCTTTATTAGTAAACTTGATTGATTGATTGATTGATTGATTGATTGATGTACTGTACTTTATTTAGTAAGACATGAGAACAACAGTACATAGAAGTACAAATTCACAATACAGGTCTACTAAACTGGAAGACTCATTAAGCACTGAGCTTGTTTAAGATGAAATCCCCATGCACACAAATCATGATGACATATAAGAGACAGACACATATACACACTACTACACAGAATGTCATACATCATACCTGTTACTTCCTCCTGCTGCTTCTGTGTTTATTCCTACAAACAACAACATTACATGTTTAATGCAGTGGTGCTGACTGATTCTGCTGCTGTTAGCAGATTCTGTCTTGAGAGATTAGTATGTCTGAAATTAGTATGTCTGTTTTGAATTAGTATTATATTCTATTTGTCCCACTGTTGAGCACCGAGCCTTTCTACCACAACTGGCTGAAGCGCGTTGGACTTCACTTTGTGACTTAATGTTTTCCTTGTTTCTTAGTGTTCATTTTATTTTGAAGTATAATCAGGGCCGGACTGGGACCAAAATTCAGCCCTGGCATTTTGGCCTGGACCGGCCCACCACCCCCCCGGGCCGTTTTGTCAACGGGGGGGGGGGGGGGGGGGGGGGGCGTTTCACCGTTTCACCGTTTCAGCCCAGCCCTGCACATGAACTCTGCAGCCGCACTGAGGCCCCTGCTGGAAAGCATCCCAGCCCAAACATTAACGTAACTAATAATTGGGCCGCGCAACCCGGAAATGACCGTAATAATCTTAAAACGGGAGCAAAAATAATATTTTTCAAAACATTTTTTTTTTTTTTTTTTTTTTTTTTTTTTTTGGGCCCAGTGGCCCACTGGCCCAGTGCCAAGTTCACTGGCCATTCCTGTTCATTCTCTATTGAGTTATTCTGTGTCCTCTCCTATATGTGTGTGTGTGTGTGTGTGTGTGTGTGTGTGTGTGTGTGTGTATATAGCCTCTTTATGTTCCTTATAGTCCATGAGCCAGACAAGATTTCATTATCGAAAGAGTGGGCAAAACCAAACCTATATTAAATTGTTCATAGGGTCAATACGAGTAAATAAATATATGATAACCTCTCCACAGGAGTAGCTTTTTCATGGTTATCACACATTTTGTTATTTTCCCCATACGTACATGACAGGTGAAAAAAAAATTACAACATTTAAAAAAGAGTTATCATAATGAAACTTCCTGAGTTGATTACTTACATGAAGACAATGATTCATTGTATTACAAGTTTTCTGAAATTGTATATTTAAATATGCAAATTAGGCATTTAGTCCATGAGCCTGAGCCCCAAAATTGAGCCAGATATTGAATATTCCATCGTTAAAAACCTTTGACTCCAACATTTTAACAAAATGAAATAAGTATGTTGACTCTGGCTTTGTCCAATGTTCCAATGTTGATTCAGGAAAGGTATGCAAATTTGGGAATATTTTCCTAATGCCTAATTTGCATATTTAAATATACGATTTCAGAAAACTTGTAATACGATAAATCATTGTCTTCATGTAAGTAATCAACTCAGGAAGTTTCATTATGATAACTCTTTTTTAAATTTTGTCATTTTTTCACCTGTCATGTACGTATGGGGAAAATAACAAAATGTGTGATAACCATGAAAAAGCTACTCCTGTGGAAAGGTTATCATATATTTATTTACTCGTATTGACCCTATGAACAATTTAATATAGGTTTGGTTTTGCCCACTCTTTCGATAATCATTGCTCAATTTTGGGGCTCTGGCTCATGGACTATAAGTATGTCTTAGTTTGTTGTTACCATGCTCAGTTTTTTACCATGCTTCATCTCCCAGTGCAGGTATTCCAAAACAATGGGTCAGGACCTGTTTTTATGGGAATTGTAGGTCGGCTATTTTCACTATAATATAGGGCTGAAGTAATATTGGTTCCGGGAGAAAACACAAATATCTTTTGGGTCTCAGCTGAAAAGGTTTGGGAATTACTGTCCTAGTTTATTCTTAATTCGTATTTCCCTATAGTGTTCCCAGTATGTTCCCTTGTCTGTGTTACTTGTGTTCCTGTACCTGATTAAACTACCTAAAAGCTGCTCTGCCTCGCATCCTGCATTTGGGTCTAAACCTTTTGACGCACGTGACACTGCTGAGTTTTCAAGTTTGCCAATTATTGCGACCGTAGGTCGCACTTACTACAGAAAGCTGCTCCAGGTGTCCGTCCGTCACTCCGTCACTCCGTCACACACGTCACACTTTTGCCCTGCTCATATCTCCGCACCCATTGCCCCGATCCATGCCACATTTTGCACACACACTCCTTACCTGCCAAACTACACCCTCCAAGGACCCCCGGAGCTCCAGGGACCCCCAGCTGCCTCGGGGACCCCCAAGTGTAAAAAATGAGCACATGTGGACAAATTACCAAATGACCACCCCAACGGGGCTGCTCACGGGGCATTCCCGGGGACCACCCACTCCTGGTGCTCCAGAACGGATGCAAAAGTGGTGGCGCCCCCAGTGGAGGACCCCCTGCCACTGCAGCTCACACAAAACTATCCATTGCCCACACAACTAGGAACCAATCGCCGTTACAGCCCTCTTCTGTATACATGTGACCTACGGTCGCTTATCTCCCGATTAGGGAGTCTTACTGGTTACTATAACTGTACAGATAAATGAGCATGGTTGCAATAATTAAAAATGTCTTCTCGGATAACAGCTAGCTAGATACTCATATATATGCATAATAAATCACACTACAAACTTAAATGTATTTTTTTTTAGTTAATAAAGAGCTTAGCTGTTATAGTAATCATTGCAATAGAATGTTCAGTAACAGGGACCCGGTCCCCCCTTCTCTCCAGCTCTTTAAAGATCCAGTGAAATTACATTTTCGGTGATTTTATTTTTTTTGTTTTAGTCTGAACCTGAAACCTGGTCTCAACCAATCAGGAGGTCCCACCCCTTCAGCAGACGCGTCGCTAGGTCTCTACTAGGTCGGGGGCTTAGCCCCGTGCATGTGCCCCTCTTCCCGCGCGCGCGATTTTTTTCGCGGATTTCGCGGATTAGGGTGCTTTTTTCCCCGTTTTTTGTTACTTTATTTCGGTTTTAGGGTTAGGGGTAGGGTTAGGTTAGGGTGATAGATATATAATTCAAAAAAAAAAAAAAAACTTTTAATTTTTTAATTTTTTTTATTGGTGGCTTTGGACAAAACATTGGTGGCTATAGCCACCGAAGCCCACCCCTAACGACGCCACTGCCCTTCAGGCAAAAGTACATTAGAATCTCAATCACTGCAGCCGGGTGCAGCTGATTTAGTGTTTGCTTACAAGGGAGAAAGAGACAGCCAGCTAAGCATGTTTGCTACTACGAGGCTTATTTCTAACCCATAATGTGTTCAGATACTGCATCTGCACACTCAAATATTATTTTAGTGTGCAGATTAAGTTTAAAATTAGTAATACACCGTCTGGACGTCATCTTGAATGAGATTCAAAACGGAGTAGCTCTTTAATTAAAATCAGCTGTGCTATGGGAATCACACAGGTGAACGAAATCAAGATTAATTTCTATTCATGAAAGTGTATGTCATCACGCAGCACATGTTTGTTCACAGGAAGTAATTAAGATTGGCTTTTTAGGGACTTTTGATATATAAAAAAATATATTGATTTTTTTGGATTTTTTTTTCTAGGTATGCGCGTATGATATGATAACCCTAACTCTAACCGCACGCGGAAGCCACTAGTCGGAGTGGCGAGATGTCGGAATGGAAGGCGGTTACCCATTGTTAGTGCCAGAAAGAGCTACCCTACTGTTCAGCACTGGTTCTTAATGTCGGGCACGGGGACCCCCAGGTGTCCTTGAAGGGCTTACAGGGGTTCCCCAACCAAATGACTGATAGGTATGAACCAAAGACCTTGCAGGTCTGTAAATCCAACAGTTTTTATATCCCAGAGATAAAAAATAAAAGAAAAAATGGGGTCTGTGACCTAATTTATAAAAATAATGGGTCGCACTCAGAGTGGCAAGAGTGAGTTTCCTCTTTTATTGTTTCGTACATGTCGAATGAACAAACGTTTCAGCTATCCAGCCTTCAGTCTGTGACCTAATGCATATCAAACTGACTGGTGGAGAGACAGACCGTGACAGTTTGAATGACACAAAAGAAAACATTTTAAAATATGAAAAATAACTTTGTCTGCATCTCCTGTCATACTGTACCTCATCATAACAAAGTCACATGCATCACATTACAACAATTGTATTTAAAGGTAGGGTAAGTGATTCACTTTGGTTAAAATAAGTGTTAAAGGAGACACACCATGAATTTCACTTTCATTTTATTCTTTTTGTATTTTTTGGGCTCCCCAGTGTCTCTTGTACCCCAAAAAATATTTTTTTTTAACATTCAGTCATTCATTCTCATTTCAGAGATTTTCAGAATGGGCGTGTCTAAACAGGCCATCTCAGAATGGCATGTTTGCTTACATCACGAACCATTCTGCCCATGTATTTTGACAGACAGAATTGCTCAGTAGCACCCCTCTGCCCAACAGGACGTTTTGGTATTACAGCTGAAAGTGCTTTATAAGCCTGAGAGAATTGACTTGGGATGAGTATATCTGAGTGCTGATTTAGGCTCAAACCTTTTGAAAATGGTTTGAGGGACATACACCATATGATATTAAATATCAAATTTTGTTTTTAATTAATGGTGTGTCTCCTTTAAATAGCTCTATATTCTGATAGTATTCATTGCTAGAGTATAGAGTGTTTGTTCAGTAAAAGGAGTCTCCCATGTCTCTCCAGCTCTTTATTAAACATAAAATGCATTTTCAGTGCTCTCTCCTGATTGGCTTAAGGCTTACATGTTGTCACCTACCTGAAAATGTACTATATTCTGTTTACTGAAGAGCTGGAGAGACCCCTGTGACCGAACAAACGCTCTGTAGCAATGAATACTATCAGAATATAGTACTTTAACCTTTTTAACAAAAACATCAATAGTCTTTTGTTGGCAGTGTAGCCAAATGTAAGTCAATAATTTGTGCTGTGAACAAAACAAAAACAATTCAGCCTCTTTTCACATGCATGCTCTGCATTGCTTGTATTTACTGTCCAACACATTGTCTTTTGTTCAAATGGCAGTGTAGCCAAATGCAACCAGGTGCGAAAAACGTTTTAAATCAAATACAAATAGCCTTTCTTGCACAAGGAGCTGACGTAAGATTTCAGCAGTGGATATACGCTCACGTCAAAGTGACGACGGATTGATGAATGCCGATTGTTGCGTTAAGATCGGCGTGTGCCCGTTTTTCAGTCTGTGCAAGTTTGATAAAAACACACGGAACAAGCAGTAAAGAATCCTTACAACTTCTACAGAGATAAAGCCCGGGTTAATTTCAAAACACTCATACTATGAATTTCACATGACTAATACTGTACATTTTAGAACAGGGGTCCTCAATGTTTTTCAGGCCAAGGACCCATGAGCTGAGAGAGAGATGAAGTAGGGGCCCATGCACTACATGTTGTATAAAATAAACTTTTTCATACATTTCATGTAGCTTCATAGACTTGTTACAGTGTTAGTAAACTTAACCTTTGGCTCTGTACTTGGTATGTTTTTTTTCCCTCTACACCGAACCTTTTTGCCGAGCAGATATATACAAGCAGATATACAAGTTCAAGCTTGTAGATCTGCTATTTTCGGCTAATGTTAATTGGCTCCCGAGGGGGTCCCAGATCCCCTGTTGAAGATCCCTGATTTAGAAAAGAAGCTGCGGCCCAGGTAAAATATGCCCTGGTGCCACGATTGGCCCACAGGTCAGACTTTGGAAATATCTGGACTAAAAACGGGGGGGGGGGTGTATATATACACACACACACACCAATATGCAACATTGCATTACAACAAAGCTTACAGTGCTTGTTATTAACTGTTCCACAGAAGTAACAGACTCAGACTGCATTGCAATGATCAAAAACAGAGTCAACAGTAACAAAATAAACATGGTGGTGATGGGTACAATTTCATCCATTAAAACGCAAGGTGTATATAAATTGATTTGATGACTGAAGAACCAATATAAGACCCCTTTATTAATAACCATTCATTACTTAAAAGTTAATATCTCTGTTTGATTGCTTGCACCCACTGAACGATCCCAAGCGAGGGACTTTTTTAACATAGTAGATATAACTTACTGTGTTCTGGTGAATTTTGGGAGTTTCTCCTGTAGTCTCCCAAATCCAGGATATTATCAGGATCCAGGAGTGTTGGCAGACCTGGTACCTAGGGGCAAACCCACTTCACTGGAATTGAAGCTCCCTTCCGGGTTCTCGCTCAGACTGCTGTTCCTATCGATCTTTACACTTGATTTTATTACCTTGGTAAACCATAAAAAACACATTATATTTTCAATCGCTAGTTTAAAGTGATTGATGAAGTAGGGTCTATGGCCACACGCACGCACGCACGCACGCACGCACGCACACACACACACACACACACACACACACACACACACACACACACACACACACACACACACACACACACACACACACACACACACACACACTGTTTGGGAATCCAGGTGAATGGTGCACCCAACTGCACCTGACCTAGTCACATGACCAGGAAGTTATAAAAGTCCAGTTGCTCCCAGAAGAAAGCCATTTTGACTCTGCTGCACATGTTGGTGTTTCCCCTCACATGCAGGGTGAAGGAAAACTGGTAGGCCAAAGCTCAGCCTTGTGTAGCACAGAATACCCATGAGGCCCTTTTGTTTGTTGTGGCTAATGCTACTGCTACCCTTTGTTTGTTAGGCTGTTGTTTGAGCACATTGATGCTTACAATTAATGCTTAAAGCACCTTGTCATCTGAAATGATTTGTCTTATTCAAATTGCAATGTATTTATTTATTTCAATATACAAACGAGGTGACCTTCAGCGAACTGCTGTGCTGTGTCTGAGATCTGGAGATACTGGTAAAACAGTATTCATTCTATGTGTTGTATGTGTCACCTTGTGTAGTGTAATACATTTTAGATTTGTAATATTATTGTCAAAGCAAAGCAGGTTTATGCTGTATGTTCTTTTTAATGATTATTTGAACACTGTTTACATTATGTTTAATAGCTACTAGGGCTGACAACTAATGTATTTTGTCTGGTTCCTTAAAGGGACCAGCAGCCACTGTTTTCCACTATTATTTTACTCTTTTTGGTTTGTTGCTGTTCATTTGAGGTAGTAGGTAGACATAGATCTGAGGTTGTATTACTAGCGTTTTTGTTTTTATTGACAGTATATATAGTAGCGCGAGACCGGAAACAGGGAGAGAGAGACGGGGAATGACATGCAGCAAAGGTCGTCGGGATAGGGATTCGAAACCCATGACACGCTGTTGGGCTGCATTAGAGCCTATATGGTATGCGCCTGGACCGCTGGGCCACTGGGCGCCCGATATGTGTTTTAATGGGTTTTCTTTCCTCTCTTTGTGTTACAGTGTAACTGTGTTCAACGCGGGTCCTCCCTGTTACACACGGCTTCCTTTCTGTCTTGGGACTGCACTGTGAGACCAATTGGTTTTATTTGTGTGTAAGTTAATCCCTGACACTACATGTTTTTGTGTTGAATACCATAGATGCATGAGTTGTTTGGTGCAGGCCTGTGTCCCTCTCTTTCCCCAATAGTCATTTGGTAGTGTCATGCGCACGGGCCAACCCGCCCTTCCTTAGCCAGAGGCAGGGCCGGACTTACCGTTGGGCTAGGGGGGGCTGCAGCCCCCGGGCCTCCAACTGGGGGGGCCTCCGATTTTTTTGGTAAAAAAATATATATATATATATATTATTTATTTTTTTTTATGACAATTTTAAAATTTTAAAACCGAAATAAAGAAACCAAAAACGGGAAAAAAACGGACCCAAAACCGCAAAAAAAAATCGCGCGGGGGGGGCACATGCACGCGCGTGTGTCCCGCGAATGGGGGCCTCGAAAATTACTCTAGCCCATGGGCCTCAACTCCTATAAATCCGCCACTGGCCAGAGGAGTAACTTCAATATTGTAACCTGTCACGTTATTAGAAAAATCTTGCCTAACTGACCTATTGCCCTGATAGTTTTCACTATTACAATTCATGTATTATAAAGCCCAAAATGTTTTTTAGCTCGACACCCAAAAGAGAAATTAGACGTTCGCTCGGGATCCAAACTAGTGAAAATAGCAGATCTACAAGCTCACAGAGTGTAGCTTCTCGCCGTGTTGTGAGCTTGTAGATCTGCTATTTTCACTACTTCTTGAACGTTGTTTTCATTTATTTATGGAAATTATTTGATTTCTTAAGAAATACTTTTGAAAACATTTTGGAATTGTTTGTAATTGAAAAGTTTAAAACTTAAAAACATATATTACATATTTTTTTAATTAATCAGAAAGAAAGGAGGATATTTACTAGCGACCCGTAAAGATTGGTCTGCGACCCAAACATGGGCCCCGACCCATTGTTTGGGAAACTGTGTTCTAAAATATAAGAAAGTACGTCCTATTGTAAATGGTTCCTGTTTCGGGGAAGTTGGTCAAATTACACTGTGCTGAACATTCTATTGATGGGATTGATTGATTGATTGAAATTTGTATTAGGCAAAAAGAATGTAAAACATCACAATTACATTTATAATACTTTTGTCTAAAAGGTCCGTCCAAAAAAGGTCCGTTGAGGTCCTTGGTATTCATTTCATAGACAGTGTGGTGTGGTGTGGTGCTTAAGCTGCAATGGAAAGGGAGCTATATAGTAGCAACCAAACAGTTCAGGAGGTGGCATAGTCAGGCATTTTATTTGTACCAGTTTCTACACTTTCAGAACACATCTAAATCCCACCCTCCCATTGGCTGATAGATGACATTCTGAGAGGGATACAGCGTAGCACTAGGAGAGACAGACGGTCGGAAATCTGAGAGGGTTGATTGATTGATCTTCCGACTTCATTCGACTGCCAGTCTGTAGTAATCTGCAGTCTGTTTGGTGGAGAGCTACCTTTAGAGCAGCCAAATTATCAGTAGTGGCCCTGCTCACAGCTATCTGTGGTTGCCAATATGAGTTAACTTCACTATTGTCTCTCTATCCTCCCCCTCTCTCTGCCATTCAATTCTTTCTCTCTCTCTCTCTTTCTCTCATTCTCTCCCTCCCCCACTCAGTCTTTCTCTTTCACATGCCTACTGTAATCTCTGCCCTAGCTCCACCCCTTCCTCTCTCTCTCTCTCATGTACCAGGCAGTGTGATGTAGATCAGCTACTTGAATGACACAGGGAGGACGACCCAACAACATCCATCCTAAAGTGTTCCATCAGTGTGTGAAGAACAGAGTTGTAGCAGCGATGCAGACCACCATGTTGACACCAGTGATCAAGTTGCACAGAATAGGTATGTACTGTTTTATTATTATGTTACAGTAAACATTCAACCACTTAAACCCCAGCATCCATAACGTTGCAAAGCAATGCGTAAGGGATCAGGTGACTTGCAAGATAGGGCCCTGTGTAATAGGGCTGAACTGTTTTATTATGTTACTGTAAAGTGTAAACATTTAGTCTAATAGGTGTGTGTGTTTGTTATGTTACTGTAAACATTAAGTCTAAGGTAAGAGATAAGTAGGAAATCTTTTGTCAAAGCCTAATTGATAATTGGATGTGACAACTAATCAATATTAATTACTATCATGTTATATGATTTTATTTTTCATGTTTACTTTATGAACACAACCAGTGTTTTTTGAGTGCAGAAAAGCATGCGATCAGTCAGGCATGGTGTTGATGCTGGAATTGGAGACCTGGAGTTAATTCTGTCCAGGTCCAATGATAAGGTCCTCATGTAGGCAATTGTAAAGTCCTGCAGATAAACAAAATAGGCTAGATTTTTGGGAACGTTTCCTTTTTTTCATATTATCAAAGTTCACATTATAACATACTGTTTTAGAATCATTCAAGTGTCTTAAAATTAGTTGGTAAACAGAGCTGTGTGTCCATACACCCTTCTGGGGGGTGGAGACACATTAACATGTCAAAGCCAATGTTTTCATCGGCAGTTGACCTGTGTGTCCAAACTAAAGTACTAGATCAAATGTTGTGTGTGAGAGTGAATAGAAAGAAGAGCGAGGAGGAGGAGGTGCTTTACTGAAGAGAGGAGGGGGATTGGGCAAGTTGTGATTTTTCAGATCGCCTATTGTGTGAGTTTCAAAGTGTTGACCTCTGAGAGTTCCTAAGAAAGTTTCCAGAGGTGTTTCAGTGATGTAAGCTTAATTGATTGTGTGTGCGCGTGCATTCATGCATGCGTGTGTTTGACAGTTTGGACTGGATTTGGCGGTCGATGGTGACGTCATGACATTCACCGTCAGTTTTGGTGGCTCCATTTGGTAACCAAATGGACTCCTCGGAATTTAATTAACTAACTATAAGCACTAGCTCTGGATAAAGAACAGATCGTAAATGTTAGTCATTTTCAGACTTCCTATATAAGGGACATTCAAACTTACTCTATAGTGAAAGTTTGAAAAACACATTGGGATTCAATAAACATCATTTTGTAATAAGGAAGTCAGAATAAATAGTGAACATATTAGATTATTGTATACGCAGAGCTCTTCACAGGTTCAAAATGACAGACCCAAACCCTAAGGGAACCTGAAATCGGTTCCGAGATCCGAGTGGAGCCGACATAAGTAAAAGAAAAAAGAATGACGCACCCGGACCGTCGGGATTCACCTCGATTATTAATGAATCCATGATCATACATGCTACGGATTCCACAGAGGTAGCCTATAGTTTGTGCATGCTCTCTTGGCTCGCACTTTAACTGCTGCAGTAATCTGATCCCTAGTCAGTCAGTCTATCATAGTAAATCACTTGATTCTAGCAGCCAGAGTTTATTTCACACCTAGGCTAGCCAGCATACAAAGAACTATGATGTGTTGTGTATTAGCTTGTCTGACACCTAGTTGATGAGTACAGAGAGCAACTACACATAGCCATTGTCGTGGTCATTGCGGCGAGAGGCAAGCATGCAGCCAATATGGTGCGGTGCTAGACTAGTGCCGATCGGGAAAAAGAAATAAATAAATATACCAGTCGGTCGCAATAGTGTCTCCCCAATAGTGGGGGGGACATCCAGGCCCTTCTGACGGCGCCTGTGTCAGCGATCACAGTCCATGGAAACCATTTGTTTTGTTGAGTAACAGGCCTTACTCTGGGAGATGAACATATCTCTGCTGTCCGGCAGGAACCAGCTAACTCCAAAATGTTCATTTTTCAGGAAATTAAAAAAACAAAAATGGAGTTAGGAGGTTTTGTTCATCATTGATAAGAACTGCTGAATGGACCTCCAAGCTCACAATGAGGTTGGAGGTCAAAAGGGGGTGGAGCCTGGACTCAGCAAAACCAGCTAACTCCAACCCCCTTTGGTGGAGTTAGCTGGTTTAGCAGAAAGTTTGAGGATCAAATGGAGTTTTTAATACTTTTCATTGGTTCTTTCATTGTTTTTTTATCAACACACAGATAAAAAACAGGGTGTTCAATAGCACTGATTTATGGGGGAAAAAATGCAAAAGCGGAAACATGGAGTTTACTGGTTCCTGCCAGACAGCAACGATTGTATAATGTTAATTACATGCACTGATGGGACATGAACCCACACAATCAAGGGTGAGAGAAGAAGAGAGGGTGGGCTCTGCACAGTCAGTGTATGATGATCAAAACGTAATGACTTTGAATCACTATTAAAGTTATTGGCCAAGTCTAATCCTCTATTATAGTCTGTTTTGTTGAAGTTGAATTAATTAATCCTGAATGAATATAATTTCAATTCCTTCATTCCAGACCAGTCTATGGAGTCCAGAATACAGGTGGAGATGAACTCTCCAGACCCAGCCAGGGCTGTTTCTATTAAACGAAAGGAACCTGGAGACCACCAGGACCTCAGTAAGTTTCATGTTTTGTCTCTGTTTTCTTGATTTATTCTGTTCTGTCTTCCCTCATCTTCCACTTATCAAAGGGGTATACCACTCACCCCCCCCCCCCCCCCTTCTATGTCGCCTAGAACTGGAGAATTGATATTGTTGGGGTCATTTGATCAGTGGCGGCAGTGGCTCAGGGGTAGAGTGGCCGGGTAGAGTGAACTGGAAAACCGCAAGGTTCCCAGTTCGATCCCGGGTTGGGGCGCTCCCCTAGAGTTAGTGTCGAAGTGTCCTTGAGCAAGACGCTGAACCCCTAGTTGCTCCCGATGAGCAGGTTGGTGCCTTGCATGGTTTCCTCCGCCATCGGTGTATGAATGTGTGTGTGAATGGGTTAATGGCACAATCAATGCAAAGCCCTTCAGATAGAAGCGCTATATAAATGCACCATTTACCATTTACCATCAGTGATACAGAAGGTGTACTCTTTCGCCCGCCCTCTAGGCCGCCTCATTCACTAGAATGGGGAATCTCACTTCCAGCTGAAACAGTGTGACTTGAATATAAAGTTAAGACTTGTTAAAGCATTTTGAGCCAGTTTGATTTCTATTCTCTACAAGTACAATGTCTTTTGAAATGTGAATGTTAAACTACTACAAGTCGCACTGTTTCAGCTGGAAGTGAGATTCCCCATGCTAGTGAATGAGGCAGCCTAGAGGGCGGGCCAAAGAGTACACCATCTGTATGTCACTGATCACATGACCCCGACAATCAATTCTCCAGTTCTAGGCGACATGGAAGGGGGGAGGGGGCTTTTTTCTTATTAGCTCTAAGGTATATTATGACATGGTTCAATGTTGAAAATGAGTGGTATTCCCCTTTAAAAAATATTCACATTGACTGAGTTTAATATTAAATATATATGTTTTCATTCTCTCTCCTAAAAAGAAATGTCATAAAACATTTAATCAGAGATGCAGACAATTGCCCATATTTAACACTAAATCTGACTTTGGTTGTAAGGTTACTGTAAGAACGTAAAGTCTGATGGATGAATGAAACTGGTTCTCATCAGGTATGCGTTTTCTATTTCAGATACCTGTCCTGCCCTGTCCTCAGTTAAACCAAGATGTTACTGCTGTGACCAGTGTGGGAAAAAATTCACTACAATGTGTTCTCTCAAAGTACACCAGAGAATTCACAGTGGAGAGAAGCCTTACAGCTGTGACCAATGTGGGAAAAGATTCTCTTCAATGCCTAGCCTCGTAAAACACAATAGAATACACACTGGAGAGAAGCCTTACAGCTGTGACCAATGTGGGAAAAGATTCTCTTGGATGCCTAACCTCATAACACACAGTAAAATTCACACTGGATTTAAACCATTCAGCTGTGAAATATGTGGGAAGTGTTTCACTCGTAATGATTCTTTGAAAACTCATCAGCGCATCCATACAGGAGAGAAACCTTATTCCTGTGACCAGTGTGGGAAAACCTTCACTCAATTGTCTAACCTTTTGGACCACAAAAAAATCCATACTAGAGAGAAGCCTTACTGCTGTGACCAGTGTGGGAAAAGGTTTGCATTGTTAAATGTTCTCAAACAACACCAGTTTATTCATACTGGCGAAAAGCCTTACCAGTGTGACCAGTGTGGTAAAAGCTTCAATCGATTACGTACTCTTGTGAGACACAATATAATTCACACTGGAGAGAAGCCTTTCAGCTGTGAAACATGTGGGAAGTGTTTTACACACAATGCCAACTTAAAATCTCACCAGCTTATCCATACTGGAGAGAAGGCTTACAGCTGTGACCAGTGTGGGGAGAAGTTTGCCCACAGTCAGCATCTAAAAACTCATCAGCGCATCCATACTGGAGAGAAGCCTTATGGCTGTGATCAATGTGGGCAAAAATTCACCAGCAGTAATGGTCTGAAATGTCACCAGCGCATCCATACTGGAGAGAAGCCTTATGGCTGTGATCAATGTGGGCAAAAATACACCAGCAGTAATAGTCTGAAATGTCACCAGCGCATCCATACTGGAGAGAAGCCTTTCGGTTGTGAATTATGTGGGAAGTATTTTACTGATGTTGGGACATTACTTAATCATCGGCGCATCCATACTGGAGAGAAACCTTTCAGCTGTGAAACATGTGGGAAGTGTTTTACTCAGTATGGAAACTTAAAATCTCACCAGCGCATCCATACTGGAGAGAAGCCCTACAGCTGTGACCAGTGTGGCATAAGGTTTCCCCACAGTCAGCATCTCAAACGTCACCAGCGCATCCATATCGGAGAGAAGCCTTTCAGTTGTGAAATATGTGGGAAGTGTTTTACTGACAAAGGAACATTAAAACGACATCATCGCATCCATACTGGAGAGAAGCCTTTCAGCTGTGAAATATGTGGGAAGTGTTTTACCCGGAACGGAAGCCTGAAACTCCATCACCACCGCATCCATGGTGGAGAGAGCAGCCTTTCTACTGTGAGCCATCCAGGAATCCATCTCCAATAGACAGGAGCAACCTGAAGACCTCCAGGACCTCAGTAAGTTTCATTCTCCCCGTTTCTTTCTTTCTCTCAGGTCCAAGCTGCTAATAGTTCCACTATTCTCTGTAGAATTACCAAGGTTCAGTGTTGACTTGTTTTCTTCCTTGCCTGGCTGAGTAGGTGGTCAGCATATTTACTTTTTTCGTAACCATGTTAATTCAAATGGTGTATTAATTATGTTATTTGCAGATCATTCGATGAATAGTTCCCGAAGGTCAAAGTTGATTTTAAACATCTGAACCATTTATTGCCAATCGAATACAAATACAAAGATGTAACTAATGTTGGCACTATCAGTTTTTTTGTGTATCTGAAAAACCATATTCACATTACACCAAGCATAATTTTACTAATACTGTATATTCTAACACCAGGAACACAACAACTTCTGTATCACTAGCCTGCTTAATTGTCATAGGCAAGATTGCATGGTATGCCTTCTTTTGAAAGACTGCTTTAAATTTAATTGGCTATACAAAACAAAAATAATAAGGGTAGTACAATAAGGGTAATAATAATAATAATAATAATAACAATTGATTTTGGCGTTCACTCAGTTTCAATGTTAATGACTATGGCACGTGCACACTTTCGTGAACATACACCGCCGCGAACACGCACGTGTTCATTTCCCACAGTTACTATGAGGCGTGAACATACCAAACTGCCTTTCTAATAATAAAGACCTAAATGATTCCAACAGGAGAAACTACTTTTCAGCTTGACCCAGCTGAGGTGGTCTTATTTTGCTCCTACTATATTGTTCTGTTGGTTTATTTGATATTTAATGTCTTACTCAATGTACTACTCAGTGTTAGTTCCTTAATGTACATGTTCACATGGCCTGTCTTAATTTGACATCAACTCTCTCACAGGCTCCGTTAAGCAGCTCTAAGTCATCTGATGATTGATGTCCAACAAGAAGGGTCCTCTGGACACCCTGGAGGATGAACCTGTGTGATCTTTGTACTACATTTAGAACACACCCCATTAGTTTAAGGTTTTATTAAGATCTGCTTGTCATGATCTGTGTCATGTACTGTATCCCTGTTGTTTTGAGGTTGTGTTCTTTGATAGGGTTATTTAGTTAGGGGTTTAATTTACACAGTTATATTCCTTTTATTTAGAAGCAATGTTTTCTTGGTATATGTATATATGTATATAAAATCTTGTTCCATGCAAGATGGCGATGAAGATCTAGTGGGAGGGTATATATACTAATATACTTTTAGTCACCCTGACGAAGGCATTGTTGCCGCAACGTATTGTTTATTCTTACTATGCATTAGCCCAGACTATTAAAGGCTTTTTAATTTTTCCAAAACAGTGCCTTGGTCCCATCCATTTTTTTTGCATCAATTTTGTCACCCATTAGTACCAAAGAGCACCTTGTTCGGGATTTGCATTCCAGCTAAACAGATGCGCTCATATTTCCTTTCTTTTGTTCTCCTTTTTTTTTATACCTTCTCTACTTTGCTCTGTCTGAGGAAGACACTAGTCGAAACGCCAGTCATCATTGCTAATTAATAAAATGTGCAGACCCAGTTGAGTGCTCCAGTATTGTTATTTGGGTAATCTGGGAACCCATTCGCTAAAATGGATTCCCCCCCTTTTTTTGTTATGTTCCCTGCAGTTCGTAGTTTGTTGTTACCATGTTCAGTTTTTCCTGAAAAAAAATAAACGTCAAGCTCTTTCCTCGGTCCTGTGTGTGGACAACAGCACAAGGTTTTGCTTCAATTCCAATTCAGTGCAGTTCAACATTAACTAAATAAAAGCAAATGAAGGAGGCTGTGTTTGAAGTTGGGTCTGTGTACACAATGCTTTTTTCTTAGATATGATGAAACAATGTTTTATCTCAGTATTGATAAGAAAGGTTTTAGGTGAAAGGTACACATTAATGCAAACAATATACTCCTCCAAAGAGAGAGTGATGTGGCTGCAACTCAATACTGTAAAGTATTGTATGCAGAAAGGTCAAAGAGGTTCAGTTATAGTCAGAATGATCAAGTGACTTTGAAAATGTTGTCATTGTTAGTGCCAGAAAGGGCTACCTTCCCGTACAGCACTGGTTCTCAATGTGGGGCACGTGGACCCCCATGTGTCCTTGAGGGGGTTCCAGGGGTTTCCCAACCAAATGATGATAGTTATGAACCAAATTGCCCCTCGCAGGTCTGTAAATCCAACAGTTTACAATTGGTTCTGTTTGTAAGCTTATTTTTACATCCCAGAGATAAAAAATAAAATAAAAAGGCATAGCATTTTGGTCCGTGACGTAATTTATAAAAATAATGGGTCGCACTCAGAGTGGCAAGAGTGAGTTTCCTCTTTTATTGTTTCTTACATGTCGAATGAACAAACGTTTCGGTATCCAGCCTTCAGTCCGTGACCTAATGCATATCAAACTGACTGGTGGAGAGACAGAACGTGATAGTTTGAATGACACCCAAAGTTTAGAGTAAAGCAAATGTGAAAATATGAAAATAACTTTGTCTGCATCTCCTATACTGTACCTCATCATAACAAAGTCACATGCATCACATTACAACAATGTTATTTAACTACAGTGCAATATCAATAGTCTTTTGTTGGCAGTGTAGGCCTATTCAAATGTAAGTCAATAATGTGTGCTGTAAACAAAAACAATTCAGCCTCTTTTCACATGCATGCTCTGCATTGCTTGTATTTACTGTCCAATGCATTGTCTTTTGTTCAAATGGCAGTGTAGCCAAATGCAACCAGGTGCGGGAAAAAAAAATCTAGAATATGTTTAAATGAAATACAAATAGCCTTTCTTGCACAAGGAGCTGATGTAAGATTTCAGCGGTGGATATACGCTCACGTCAAAGTGACAACGGATTGATGAATGCCGATTGTTGCATTAAGATCGGCGTGTGACAGTTTTTTAGTCTGAGCAAGTTTGATAAATGAGGGCCACCGAGCATGAGGCATTGCACAGAACAAGCAGTAAGGAATCCTTACAAATTCTACTGAGAAATAGCCCGGGTTCATTTCAAAACACATATACTATGAATTTCACATGATTAATACTACACTTTAGAACACGGGTCCTCAATGTTTTTCAGGCCAAAGACCCCTGAGCTGAGAGATAGATGAAGCAGGGACCACATGTTGTATAAAATGGTGTTGTAGATTAAACTTTTTCATAGATTTCATGTAGCTTCATAGACTTTTTAGAGTGTTAGTAGAGAGAGAGAGAGAGAGAGAGAGAGAGAGAGAGGGGGGGGGGGGGGGCACATGATACAGCTGTGCATGCATTAAGTGCAGAATGAAGGAGCTAGAGCTTGTTCTCAGACTATTTCACTTCACTCAGTTTTGCACACACACACACACACACACACACACACACACACACACACACACACACACACACACACACACACACACACACACACACACACACACACACAGGAAGTTCTACACGCGCACACACACACACACACACACAGACACGCACGCGCACGCGCACGCACACACGCACGCACGCACGCACGCACGCACGCACGCACGCACGCACGCACGCACGCACGCACGCACGCACGCACGCACACACACACACACACACACACACACACACACACACACACACACACACACACACACACACACACACACACACTGTCTGGGAATCCAGGTGAATGGTGCACCCAACTGCACCTGACCTAGTCACATGACCAGCAGGAAGTTATACAAGTCCAGTTGCTCCCAGTAGAGAGCCATTTTGACTCTGCTGCACATGGTGGTGTTTCCCCTCACATGCAGGGTGAAGGAGAACTGGTAGGCCAAAGCTCAGCCTTGTGTAGCACAGAATAACCATGAGGCTACCCTTTTGTTTGTTGCGGCTAATGCTACTGCTACCCTTTGTTTGTTAGGCTGTTGTTTGAGCACATTGATGCTTACCATGCTTAAAGCACCTTGTCATCTAAAATGCTGTGTCTTATTCAAATTGCAATGAATTTCTTTATTTCAGTTTACAAACAAGGTCGACCTTCAACGAACTGCTGTGCTGTGTCTAGAGACCTGGAGATACTGGTAAAACAGTATGTGTTGTATGTGTCACCTTGTGTATTTTAATACATTTTAGATGTGTAATATTATTGTCAAAGCAAAGTAGGTTTATGCTGTATGTTCTTTTTAATGATTATTTGAACACTGTTTACATTATGTTTAATAGCTACTAGGGCTGACAACTAATGTGTTTTGTCTGGTTCCTTAAAGGGACCAGCAGCCACTGTTTTCCACTATTATTTTACTCTTTTGGGTTTGTTGCTGTTCATTTGAGTTATTCTTTTGAGGTAGTAGGTAGACATAGATCTGAGGTTGTATTACTAGTGTTTTTGATTTTATTGACAGTGTATAGTAGGGCGAGACCGGAAACAGGGAGAGAGAGAGAGACGGGGAATGACATGCAGCAAAGGTCGTCGGGATAGGGATTAGAGCCTATAATGGTATGTGTCTGGACCGCTAGGCCACTGGGCCCCTATATGATGTGTTTTAATGGGTTTTCTCTCCTCTCTTTGTGTTACACTGTAACTGTGTTCAACGCGGGTCCGCCCTGTTACACACAGCTTCCTTTCTGTCTTGGGACTGCACTGTGAGACCAATTGGTTTTATTTGTGTGTAAGTTAATCCCTGACACTGCATGTTTTTGTGTTGAATACCATAGATCTTTCCTTTTGCCCTGTTATTTTTCTCTATTAAAATTCATGTATTCTAAAGCCCAAACGTTTTAGCTCGACACCCAAAAGAGAAATTAGACGTTTGCCCGGGATCCAAACTAGTGGAATTAGCAAATCTACAAGCTCAGTGTTGTGAGCTTGTAGATCTGCTATTTTCACTACTTCTTGAACGTTGTTTTTATTTATTTATGGAAATGATTTGATTTCTTATGAAATATGGTTTTAATTGAAAGATTTTAAACTTTTTTTTATTTAAAAAAAAATAATTATTACATACACATTTTTTTAATTAATCAGAAAGAAAGGAGGATATGTACTAGCGACCCATAAAAAATGTCTGCGGCCCAAACATGGGTCTCGACCCACTCTTTGGGAAACTGTGTTCTAAAGTATAATAAGTATTTCCTATTGTAAATGGTTCCTGTTTTGGGGAAGTTGGTCAAATTACACTGTGTTGAACATTCTATTGCCCCCTCTACAAGTGGGAGGTGGCATAGTCAGGCATTTTATTAGTACCAGTTGCTACACTTGCAGAACACATGCAAATCCCCACCCTGCCATTGGCTTATAGATGACATTCTGAGAGGGATACAGCGTAGAGCAGTGGTAACCAACCTTTTCAAGCCCAAGAGCACATTTTGTTTCCAATTGTAAGCCATGATCTACCACTAAAATATGTTTTAAAAAAACGCTTGTCACGATTGCAATTTCTGACAGGCTCAATGCATTTGCATACATCCACATAAACACTAATAGTTTAAATAAGAATAAAGATGATGGTTATATAATCAATGCCTAAATATTAAGAAAAATGTATTAGAAATATAAATATTAGGACAAAAATACAAATAAACTTCTTTGTCGAGTTATTTTTAAATTAAACAAAACAAAACACAAAGGACATGAAATAAATTGCTTTTACATATTTCTTCTCTTCAATGCACAATATTTAGTTTCTCAGTTCTCAATTTCTCGGAATTTTCACATTTACAGATATTCTGTTCAAATGACAAAAATGCATCCATGACCATATATTTGCACAGATATGGTGACAGATACAATACTCTCAGGATCAGCCCACCTTTAATGAGACTTCTGTGACTGCACATTATCTGCAAGCCATTTGAAATCTGGTTGATACTTAGTGAATGCCAGTCTGAGGCAGTCATTAAGATGTGAGTCAGTCATACAAGTTCTAAACTTGGATTTTATTATTTTCAAGTAGGCATGCAGCTTAAGTGCACAAGACACAATCAGATTTCCGACTGTCTGTCTCTCTACGCCGTAGAGAGACAGACAGTCGGAAATCTGAGAGGGTTGATTGATTGATCTTCCGACTTCATTCGACTGCCAGTCTGTAGTAATCTGTAGTCTGTTTGGTGGAGAGCTACCTTTAGAGCAGCCAAATGATCAGCAGCGGCCCTGCTCACAGCTATCTGTGGTTGCCAATATGAGTGAACTTCACTATTGTCTCTCTACCCTCCCCCTCTCTCTGCCATTCAATTCTCCCTCTCATTCTCTCATGCTCTCCCTCCCCCACTCAGCCTTTCTCTTTCTCAGGCCTACTGTATCTCTGCCCTAGCTCCACCCCTTCCCTCTCTCTCTCATGTACCAGGCAGTGTGAAGTAGATCAGCTACTTGAATGACACAGGGAGGACGACCCAACAACATCCATCCTAAAGTGTTCCATCAGTGTGTGAAGAACAGAATTGTAGCAGCGATGCAGACCACCATGTTGACACCAGTGATCAAGTTACACAGAATAGGTATGTACTGTTTTATCATTATGTTACTGTTAACATTCAACGACTTAAACCCCAGCATCCGTAATGTGGGGAAAGCTTTTGCATAAAATAGCTGATCAACAAGCTCACAACGCTTTGCAAAGCAATGCGTAAGGGATAAGGTGGCACGCAAGTAATGCCCTATAATAGTTTTGTACTGTTTTATGACACAGTGTAAACATGTAGTCTAATAGATATGCAGAGAGAAGTAGGAAACCTTTTGTCAAAGCCTAATTGATAATTGGATGTAGCAGCTAATCAAGATTAATTACTATACTATTATATTATGATTTGATTTTTCATGTTTACTTTTTGAACACGACCAGTGTTTTGAGTGAAGAAAAGCATGTGATCAGTCAGGCATGGTGTTGATGCTGGAAGTGGAGTTGGACCATGAGTTAATTCTGTCCAAGTCCAATGAAAAAGGTCCTCATGTAGGCGATTGTGAAGTCCTGAAAATTAACAAAATAGGCTAGATTTTGTATTTTTTCATATTATCAAACTTTGTACATTTGAGAACCTCATTATAAAAGATATCTGTTTTAGAATCATTCAATTGTCTAAATGAGTTGGTAAACATAGCTGTGTTTCCATACACTCTTCTGGGGGGTGGCGACACATTAACATGTCAAAGCCAACATTTTCATCTGCAGTTGACCTGTGTGTCCTAAACTAAAGTACCGTACTAGGTCAAATGTTGTGTGTGTTAGTGAATAGAAAGAAGTGCGAGGAGGAAGAGGTGCTTTTCTGAAGAGATAGGGGGGTTGGGCAAGTTGTGACTGTTCAGATCGGTCCAGCCTATTGTGTGAGTTTCAAAGTGTTGACCTCTGAGAGTTCCTAGAAAGTTTCTAGAGGTGTTTTAGTGATGACACACACACACACACACACACACACACACACACACACACACACATGCACACGCACACACACACACACACACACACACACACACACACACACACACACACACACACACACACACACACACACACACACACACACACACACACACACTGTGTGTGCGCACGCACACATTCATGCATGCATGTGTTTGGAGTGGTGTCTTTTGAGAGGTCCCATGTCGTTTGAACCTATATGTGGGTTTATTGCCTCAGCTAGTGAATAATTCAGTTCAGTTAATAAACCATGCAATTGTATTATGATGCCAAATCCCAACAAGTTGTCTCAAGACACTTTACATATGGAGCAGAGACCCACCCTGAGCAAGCATTTTTGCAACAGTGGCAACGGGAAAACTCCCTCTTAACTGAAAGAAACATCAGGCAGACTCAGGCTCTAGGGTGGGCAGCCATTTGCCTTGACTGTGTCAGGGTGGACAGGGAGAAATAATAGCAGGTATAAAAGTATTATATAATGACAACAATCTTCAGTATGACAATATAGTAAAATTATATATAATGGTATAATATAGCATAATATAGCATAATAATGTTAAGATAATATATAATGGTATAATACTACTATACAGTAGTAGCTATTCATAGTCATGCTCAATAGAGAGACCTGGTGCGTAACTGGAGGTCCAGAATCACAAGTTTGATCTTAAGCCGGGGGTCAGTGATCACAGTCCATGGAGACCATTTATTGAGTTAGTAACAGGCCTCACTCTGGGACATGAACATATTCAATGTTAATTACATGTTAATTACTGTTATTGTTGAAGTTGAATTAATTCATCCTGAATGAATGGAATTTCAATTCCTTCATTCCAGACCAGTCTATGGAGTCCAGAATGCAGGTGAAGATGAACTCTCCAGACCCAGCCAGGGCTGTTTCTATTAAACAGAAGGAACCTGGAGACGACCAGGACCTCAGTACGTTTCATGTTTTGTCTCCGTTTCCTTGTTTTATTCTGTTCTGTCTTCCCTCATCTTCCACTTTGCTGTGAGCTTGTCGATCTGCTATTTGCACTAGTTTTGGTCCCAGGCAAACGTCTAATTTCTCTTTTGGGTGTCGAGCTAAAAAGCTTGGGAACCACTGCTTTAGAATACATGAATTGTAATAGTTAAGAATATCAGGACAATACAGCCTGACAGCGTGTCACGGATTAAAGGGGAATACCACTCATTTTCAACATTGAACCATGTCATAATATACCTTAGAGCTGTTGAGTGGAAATAAGAGGTGTACTCTTTGGCCCGCCCTCATTCACTAGAATGGGGAATCTCACTTCCAGCTGAAACAGTGCGACTTGAATATAAAGTTAAGGCTTGTTAAAGCATTTTCAGCCATTTGATTTCTATCTACAAGTACAATGTCTTTTGAAATGTGATATATAACCATTATGCCATTATAAACTACTACAAGTGCAGCTGGAAGAGAGATTCCCCATTCTAGTGAATGAGGCAGCCTAGAGGGCGGGCCAAAAAGTGCACCTTCCGTATGTCACTGATGCGGGATTTAGAACCGCACTGGGGATTTGGGGAAAACCACTCCCCCGGAGCCGATGTACAAGCTCACAATGCATCGCATCGCAAGGCATTGTGTGATCTTGTAGATCGGCTATTTTCAAATGGCCAAAATATATATGGGAGGGAGAGAGGTTGAGAGAGAGGGAGAGAGGAGCAATTATTAACCTATATAACAGACTAGCGTATTTTCACAACAGTTGAAAGCGAACGGATGCACAAGACCGCCGTCTCCATCTATTTCTCCGTGGTTTCCCCAAGTCACCAGTGCGGTCCCAAATCACGCGTCACTTATCACATGACCCCAACAATCAATTCTCCAGTTCTAGGCGACATAGAAGTGGGGCGACTTTTTTCTTATGTTCAATGTTGAAAATCAGTGGTATTCCCCTGTAAAAGAATATTCATATTGACTCAGTTTAATATTGATTATATATTTTTTCATTCTCTCTCCTAAAAAGAAATGTCATGAAACATTTAATCAGAGATGCCGACAAATGCCCATATTTAACAGTAAATCTTACTTTGGTTGTAAGGTTATTGTAAGAACGCAAAGTCTGATGGATGAATGAAACTGGCTCTCATCAGGTATGTGTTTTCTATTTCAGGTACCTGTCCTGCCCTGTCCTCAGTTAAACCAAGATGTTACTGCTGTGACCAGTGTGGGAAAAAGTTCACTAGAAAGGATGCTCTGAAAAGACACCAGATAATTCACACTGGAGAGAAACCTTACAGTTGTGACCAGTGCGGAATAAGTTTCAATTTATTATCTAATCTAAAAAAACACCAGATAATTCACACTGGCGTGAAACCGTATTTCTGTGACCAGTGTGGGAAAAAGTTCACTACAATGGATTCTCTCAAATTACACCAGAGAGTTCATACGGGAGAGAAGCCTTACTGCTGTGATCAGTGTGGGAAAAGCTTCACTCATATCTCAAGTCTCAAAGTACACCATAGAGTTCACACTGGAGAGAAGCCTTATAGTTGTGAGGAGTGTGGGAAAACCTTCACTCAAATGTGTCACCTCCAACAACACAAGAAAGTTCACACTGGAGAGAAGCCTTACTGCTGTGACCAATGTGGGAAAAGGTTCCCCTTCTTGTCTACTCTTAAACAACACAACAGAATTCATACGGGAGAGAAGCCTTACTGTTGTGACCAGTGTGGTAAAAGATTCTCTACAATGCCTAGCCTTGTAACACACAGTAGAATTCACACAGGATTTAAACCAATCAGCTGTGAAATATGTGGGAAGTGTTTTACTCGTCATGATTCTTTGAAAATTCATCAGCGCATCCATACTGGAGAGAAACCTTATTCCTGTGACCAGTGTGGGAAAACCTGCACCCAAATATCTAACCTTTTGACACACAAAAAAATCCATACTAGAGAGAAGCCTTACTGCTGTGACCAGTGTGGGGAAAGGTTTGCATACATGAATGTTCTCAAACAACACCAGCTAATTCATACTGGCGAAAAGCCTCACCATTGTGACCAGTGTGGGAAAAGCTTCAATCGATTAGATAGCCTTGTGAAACACAGTAGAATTCACACTGGAGCGAAGCCTTTCAGCTGTGAAACATGTGGGAAGTTTTTTAATCAGAATGTACACTTACAATCTCACCGGCTTATCCATACTGGAGAGAAGGCTTACAGCTGTGACCAGTGTGGGGAAAAGTTTGCCCACAGTCATGGTCTCAAATCTCACCAGCGCATCCATACTGGAGAGAAGCATTACTGCTGTGATCAATGTGGGCAAAAATTCTCCCACAGTCATAGTCTGAAATGTCACCAGCGCGTCCATACTGGAGAAAAGCCTTTTGGTTGTGAAATATGCGGGAAGTGTTTTACTGGGGCTGGGTCATTATATTATCATCGGCGCATCCATACTGGGGAGAAACCTTTCAGTTGTGAAATATGTGGGAAGAGTTTTATTGAGAAAGCAAAGTTAAAAATACATCAGCGCATCCATACTGGAGAGAAGCCTTTCAGCTGTGAAATATGTGGGAAGTGTTTTACTCAGTATGGAAACCTGAAACTACATCACCGCATCCATGGTGGAGAGAGCAGCCTTTCTACTGTGAGCCATCCAGGACCATCTCCAATAAACAGGAGGAACCCGAAGACCACCAGGACCTCAGTAAGTTTCATTCTCCCTGTTTTTTTCTTTCTCTCAGGTCCAAGTTGCTAATAGTTCCACTATACTCTGTAGCATTACCAGGGTTCAGTGTTGACTTGTTTTCTTCCTTGCCTGGCTGAGTAAGTGGACAGGATAGTTACTTATTTTCGTAACCATGTTAATTCAAATGTTGTATTAATTATGTTATTTGCAGATCATTTGATGAGTAGTTCCCAAGGGTCAAAGTTGATTTTAAACACCATTTATTGCCAATCGAATAAGGACAAAGATGTACATGTTGGCACTATAAAAAAAAATGTCGATCTGAAAAACAATATTCACATTACACTAAGCATAATATTACAAATACTGTACTATTCATACAACACAAACACAACAACTTCTATATTACTAGCCTGCTTAATTGTTATAGACAAGATTGCATGGTATGCCTTCTTTTGAAAGACTGCTTTGAATTTAATTGGCTATATAATAAATATAATAATAATAGTAATTATTATTATAATAATAGCTGCAAGCAGCGATATGGGGTCCAAGGAATGCAATAGAATTGGCAATATGCAAAACAATAAACCATAGAAACAGAATAGTTTGAACTTGAGACAATGCAGCCCATGCAATTAACAAATGAACATTCTGAACAGCTGAGCAGAGTGCTGACGGATTGTGGATATTGTAATGTATCTCTGTATTGTGTTGCTTACAATGCAGAAAACATGCGTCACAAATTCTGTTATGACAAACAATAGCAATTTATTTTACTTCATCTTTCTGATGGATTGTAGTACTCTAATTGGGCTTATACATTTTGTCACCATAGCGACAATATGTGAGATGTCGGGGGTTGCCTTCTGCCACTGTAGTATGTTAACCTAAACCTAAAATATAAAATAAGATATGCACCGGAATTTTGTTTTCAATGGTCAATATTGGAGGTCATAGTGCTGTTTATTATAAGGGTAATAATAATAATAATAATAAATACCTTAAATGATTCCAACAGGAGAGACTACTTTTCAGCTTAACCCAGCTGAGGTGGTCATATTTTGCTCCTACTATATTGTTCTGTTGGTTTATTCGATATTTAATTTCCTACTCAATGTACTACTCAGTGTTAGTTCCATAATGTACATGTTAACATGGGTTGTCTTAATTTGACATCAACTTTGTTCAACTCTCTCACAGGCTCCGTTAAGCAGCTCTGAGTCATCTGATGATTGATGTCCAACTAGCAGGGTCCTCTGGACACCCTGGAGGATGAACCTGTGTGATCTTTGTACTACATTTAGAACACACCCCATTAGTTTAAGGTTTTATTAAGATCTGCTTGTCATTATCTGTGTCATGTACTGTATCCCTGTTGTTTTGAGGTTGTGTTCTTTGTTAGGGTTAGTTAGTTAGTTAGGGGTTTCATTTACAGTTATATTCCTTTTATTTTCAAGAAATGTTTTCTTGGTGTTTATATATATACACACACACACACACACACATTTCTTGTTGAACAATACATTTCTTGTTCCATGCAAAATGCCTTAAATTGACATCATCAAGTAGGGTATATATACTTTCCCTTATTTTAGTCACCCTGACGAAGGCATTGTTGCCGCAACGTATTGTTTATTCTTGCTATGCATTAGCCCAGACTATTAAACGCTTTTACATTTTTCCAAAACAGTGCCTTTGTCCCATCCTTTTTTTTTTTAAATCAATTTTGTCACCCATTTGTACCAAAGAGCACCTTTTTCGGGATTTGCACTCCAGCCAAACAGATGCGTTCATATCTCCTTTCTGTCCTTTCTTTGTCATCATTGCTAATTAATAAAATGTGCAGAACCAGTTGAGTGCGCCAGTATTGTTATTTGGGTAATCTGGGAACCCGGTAAAATGGATCCCCCTTTTTTTTAATGTTCCCTGGCAGTTCGTAGTTTGTTGTAACCATGTTCAGTTTTTCCTCTTCATCTCCCATGCAGTCAGGACCCGTCTTTATGGGAATTTTAGATGGACTGTTTTCACTACAATATAGGGCTGAAGTTATTTGGGTTGCGAGGAGGCCACACACATATCTTTTGGGTCTCAGCTGAAAAGGTTCGGGAACATACTGGGAAGACTATAGGGAAATCAGAACTTAGAACAAACTAGGACAGTAGTTCGCGAACCTTTTCACAAACTAGGACAGTAGTTCCCGAACCTTTTCAGCTTGTCTGTTTCTTCCTCCTGTTGCTTGTGTTCCTGTGCTTGATTAAACTACCTAAAAGCTGTTCTGCCTCGCATCCTGCGTTTAGGTCCAAACCTTTTGATGCACCGTGACACTGCTGAGTTTAGAGTTTGCCAATATTTGATTATTATATTACGTATAGGCTATGTATAAACTGTACATTTAAATAAGCAATGAAGCATGATTGCAATAGATAAAATGAATTCTTAGTGAACCTGAGTGGTTGAATCAAGGCTTGTGATATGTGATAGTGGTGATAAATACATCACATTACAAAAAAATAGCAGACAAAATTGGAACTGGAACACTAAAAGGCAGCTGGTACTCTCTCTTGAATCGATGACATTGGAAATATAATGTTCAGTTTCTTTAAGAGCTGGAGAGACGGGGGGACCCCTGTTACTGAACAAACATATAAAGTGGACACTTTAGTAGAGGTTTGGGTTGTGTAGTTACCGTCCCATGATACTCCAAAGGTGGGGAAATTGATCACTTGAAATATTCTCCTTGTGCAGTAAGCGATATATATATATTTGTATCTTTTTTTTTTTTATATCTTAAACAGTTTTTTTTTAGGCAAAAAAAAGAAATGTCAAGCTCTTTCCCCAGTCCTCTGTGTTGACAACAGCAAAAACTTTTGCTTCAATTCCAATTCAGTGCAGTTCAACTTTAAACTAACTAAATAAAAGCACATGAAGGAGGCTGTGTTTGAAGTTGACATACTATAATGCTTACTCACAATGCTTTTTTTTTTTTTTTTTTAGATATGATGAAACACAATGTTTTATCTCAATATTGATAAAAAGGTTTTAGGTCAAAGGTACACATTAATGCAAACAACCTACTCCTCCAAACAGAGAGTGGCGTGGCTGCAACTCAATACTGTATATAAAGTATTGTATGCAGAAAGATCCAAGAGGTTCAATTATAGTCCCACCAACATCAGAATGAGTAAGGGATCCAAGTGACTTTGAACATGGTGTGATTGTTGGTCCCAGAAAGAGCTACCCTCCTGTACAGCACTGGTTCTCAACGTGTCCTTGAGGAGGTTCCATCCAGGGGTTCTCCAAATGACTGATAGTTACGAACCAAATTGGTTCTGTTTGTACACTTATTTTTGTATCCCAGAGATAATAAACTCAAAAAAATCAAATGGGGGGCCTAATGCATATCAAACTGAATTCACTGAGAATTAATAAGACAACATCTGTTATTTCTTCAGCTCTCGGGGCTGTTATGGGAAAGTGGGACTATTTTAGAGTCATGTGGCCTGAATAGGTTGTTGTGGTTCAACACAAGCTTCCCTGGGTGGTGATGTTACAAGTGGCTTCTCGTGTTAGTTATATTTCCTGCAGTGTATGCGATCGTCGCCCGGCAGTGACTGCATTCAAATGTGTCCGTCTCCTTTTTGCCACACAAGGAACGAATTCGGGGGTCATCAGAGGGATCACCCATTCAGAACGTTTTGCGCAGCCTCACTGATCCCCACAAGACCACAACAGCACAGGGATCAGACAATAGTTATGCTAGCTGCTTCAAGCAAGGACAGCTGAACCATAACAAGACAGGCTGTAACCAAAACAATAGCTATCAGGCCTGCCTAGTGGGGACATCTAGGCTCTTACAAGCTTCCAAATATCATAATGTATTATATAAGTAGCCTACTATAAGTGATGGTAAAATATAAAGGTTAGGTATAAGCAACCGTGATAACAATATAGCATCATTAATAATGCTTCTGCAATTCCCTCCGTGATCAACACATCCAAGTAGAATTATTTCATCAGGTGACATCAAAACAAAATCACAAATAGTTATTATAAAACAAAAGTTAAATAAACCAAATAAAATGACTGACTGATTGATTGATTTATTTAATACTTTATTGACAGTTTGCAAAATAAAAGCACAGGAAAGTAGCCTACTGTGTTCAATACAAGGTGTGCAAGGATTAAACCCAAGAAACCACAATGGCTTGTTTCCATTGGGGTCCTGACCTGTATGCTCAATTCATAGAAACATGTAATGACACACAAATATTAATACTATGCAAAAACAAATCATATAAACACACACTCACGCACACGCACACACACACACACACACACACACACACACACACACACACACACACACACACACACACACACACACACACACACACACACACACACACACACACCAGGGTTGCCATGTCGACTTATTATAAGCGACTTTGGGCTTGTTTTTCTTTAATTCTGTGTAAATATTGGTAGTTGTGGATTGGGTTTTTTGGGCTTGTTTCTAAAGAGTTGTTGCTTATTTGGGCTTGTTTCCAATCCGTATGATAGGTACACAGGTTGTTTCCTAATGCTGTTTAAACAACTTGTTTAAAGAACTTGGTTCTCAAACATTTTCATGTCAAGGATGTATTTGTCCGCGGACCCCCATCCTGAAATATTGTGTGCCTGGTACCCCGTACGTAGACCATAATTGTGTTGTTAAAACGTTTAAAAAAATATTCCACAATTGAAACTTTATTTCCAAGATTTTTTGATAATAATTTTGAAAATATTTTCAGTATGTGCGCATCTCTTTGGGGCTTGTTTTCATAGATGTGGTTGCTTATTTCTCTCGCTAAATCTGGCAACACTGACTGACGCACGCGCATGCGCGCACGCGCACACACACACGCACACACACACACACACACACACACACACACACACACACACACACACACACACACACACACACACACACACACACACACACACACACACACACACACACACACACACAGTAGTCTCACACAGCAGCTAGTCTCGCGTGGGCACTGGCCAGACTTGCCTCACACAATTTGCAAATGTTTCCGGACATGAGATTGTGAAATAGGCGAGCTTCCCGCCCTAAAGGGTACGCCTTGCCCCGAAATCCGCCGTGCACAACTATAGCGTGGAGCGGTTGTCTGGCTACCCAGCTCCGTTCCGTGAGCAACGATAGGACATCCGGTTTTTGAGCTAGCAACAATAAGGTTTCTGGTTGCCTTCAAAATAAGATTGCAAATTTTTAATGTTTTTAAACAACACAAATCTATTTTAAAAAATACATTTATGATGCATGTCTTTTAAATGGCGCATACTAGAACACTTTTAAGTGCCAATTTTCCTTTTAAAGACACAAATGTATTTAAAAATATATATTTAGCCTATGATTTGTGTTTTTAAATGGCTTAGATCACTTCCAAGTGCTAGGTTGTTCCTGATTTAAACTGGCTATTGGTTCCCTTTAAATATGCACAGTTTCTGATCCTGTTTTGCACTTAATTTGTACTTGTTACATATGTATTGTTTTTGTATTGATTGTGCTGCCTCTGGGCCAGGTCACTCTTGGAAAATTATCATGATATAATATTGTTTATTGCGAAAGCAAATAAACAATGATAAAAGCAACAAAAACATATGCTACAAATAATAATAGTAGATAGTGCAGATGAGATTTTAAAAAATAAAGCAAGGGGGGTTTATACAGTTGATCTCACCTATTTAAAAACTGAACTACAATACAAATAAGAATGTAATCAGAAAAATTAATGTGTGTGTGTGTGTGTGTGTGTGTGTGTGTGTGTGTGTGTGTGTGTGTGTGTGTGTGTGTGTGTGTGTGTGTGTGTGTGTGTGTGTGTGTGTGTGAGAACTGTTCCATAACTGTGCGCCCCGTCTGATCTCCAACAGCTTTTCCTCCAGGTTGGAAATGTGTGCAATTTAACTTTTTTAATTCAACATCTGAAACCTTGGCATTGCATCCGATAATGCAGCACTGTTGTACCATTGCTAAATTAGAGCAACAGATAAGTTAGAGATAGATAATAATGTACACCGTCTACTTGCTGGACAACAAACACAGGACTACACACTACTCTACACTTGTGGCAGCTGTCAATCTACTCCCTCAACATAGAGACACACGGGCGGAAACGGAAGGCCTACAAATTCACGCCCACTTTTGAGATAGCGCCGCTACTCGAGGTCCGTTAGAACGACGAACTGCAGCTCTCAATGCATTCCCTATGAGAGGATATGAGAATTAGCCTACTTTTAAAATTATCCTGCATTAACTGGAGACGATATTGATTTAAATAAAAATATGTTTCCAAATGTATGGAGTGTCTTTGTCAACATATCTTCTTGTTTTCTTAATAGTTGATGTGTTTCACATTTAATTTGCCACTTTAACGAGTTACCCATAATGTTAACACAGCAGAGGGTAGACGGCAGACAGACAAGTTGTCGCATTTCAGTGACATCACTGTCTTTACGAGCGCCGAGCGCCGACCAGTGGTGTACACTGTAGAGGCAGGACAGGCGGTCGCCTGCCCAACTAAGATCTCGCCTCGCCTAAAAAAAAACAAATAACCCGAAAATGTGTCATTGCGTGCTTAATGTCCTCAACGTCACGCACCCAACAAGCTTTGAACTGAGCAGATTGGACCTTCTGTTCCAGAGATAATGACCAAAACATATTGAAAACGTCCACTTTCGCCAGTTTTCTGGGTATTGAAAACCTCAAGGGATGCGTCCGTGACGTATATACCATGCGACCACTTAAAGTCTAGATCTCCGATGCTAGCGGTTTTGACATACTGATGGAGTATATTATAGTATATTGTGGGTAGTATATCGAGATGACAGATATGGGACATTAAAAAGGACAAATCAAACAAATGGGACACTTTATTAGAACACCAAAAAAGTTGCTACAGCCTCAGTAGTTAACCAATGAAATGACGGTATTTTACAATGCCTCTCATAAAGATTGCATTGAGAGCTGCAGTTCATCGTTGTAACGGACCCCGAGTAGCAGCGCTGTCTCAAAAGTGGGCGTGAATTTGTAGGCCTTCCGTTTCCGCCCGTGTGTCTCTATGGCGGTGAAAGTGGGCTGATTTAACGGCGTCTCGACCCTATGACGTCGCTATATATGCCCGACCCCTATTCAATGGCTCCTTTTTGCTCTAGATTGTACTCTTATTCTGAAGAGATCGTCCACCGGAAGTGTTAAGCTATTGTTGCTGACGGAACACAGCTTGGCTACGGAAGACTACGTAGCAGCCAGCGGTCGGAGCAGCAGTTAGTTTGGGCAGAGGAGTTCAGTAAGTGCAAAATATACAGTTTCCACACTTGTACTGATTAATAGCTTGATACAAAGTTAGGGGAGTTCATTAGAGCTGCGTTTGGGGACTATTTTGGCATCGCTATAGCCTAGCCTTTATGTTAATTTTGTTTTATTTCAAATGCAAATAATAAATGAATGTGTAGTCATTAGCATAACACGTTTTGTTATCAGTCGACTGCATGGCTATAACGTTATTAATTGACTGTAGGCCTACAAAGTGCTGACTCATAACCGAGACTAGTGTCAGTTGGCTTGTTAGCATTTAGCTAAACGACAACAAAAGCTGGCTCTGCTAGCATTTGGTTAGCTGCATTCGGCAGAACAAACTGGCGTCATAAAAACAGCCTTTTAAGCACAGCCAACACGCGATTATAGCTGATCGGCTGCCTACATTAATTTGGATGAACTGTAGGCTACATAGTCGGGGATCCAGTCACCAAAAATTTGAGAGGACCTGTGATGTCATGCTATACTTTTTTGTTGTGTTTTTTCTATTAATTTGGTCATTAAGTTCCACAGAATGAGAGGCCTGCTCTGCCGGAAACATTGTGAAAAAAGGTTATGGCCATTTTTGTATAATGAAGCCTTTATTTTTTTGCCCATTTTCGCCTATTGTAAAAAACTAGGTTTCTTTTCTTAAAGTGCTCAGTAGGTTGTGTAGGCTGTCAATAAATGATTCCCAGATACACAGAACACGTATGTGAACAACACCAAGTCCAAAAATACACTCACAAAGCCATCTTTTTCATCTTTACTTCAATAGTAATCAACTTTGCCATGGGTTATAACATCAGCCAATGTCTCATTCTTTTCATCAATCTTTATCGTCATTCCCCAAAAAAAAAAAAAAAACAACCCTAAATTAAAGGAACTGTGGTGACTTTATTACCCTTATGCTCAAAATTCCCAGAGCCTTTTTTTCTTCTTGAAAACACCTGTACCCCCACAAAAGAAACGTGTGCCATGGGTCATGACATCAGTCAATGACTTATTCTTTTCAAATATATATCAGCAAATATTTTGATAACTTTAGTTTAAACATTTTTTACATTATTATTAATTTCATCATGCGTCTTGCTAGCCAATCACAGCGCGTCTGCGAAGTTTGAAGTTAATTTCATCATGTGTCTCGCTAGCCAATCACATCACGGCCTGTAAAGCTTAGCCTATGGGCGTGTTTTCCACAGCATGGCGTCACAGCGAAAGACACATTTTCACGATGGAAAGAAAAACTTTCAGGATGGGTCCTAAACCCTCTTATAGGAGCACAGCCCAGCACAGCCTACTAGAGATTAAAACAGCCTATTAGATACCAGTAGAGTCTAGTACAGTACAGCCTAGTACACCCATGATTAGTCCAGCCTTTTGGGAGAACAGACTAGGGGAGGGTGGTATAGGCTATACTAGCATGGAACAGGCTGGACTAGGCTAGACTAGGGTGTACTAGGCTGTACCAGACTCTAATAGGCTCTATTAGGCCCTTGTCAGCCCTGTAGATACTCAGACCACCACTGTGTACACGGGCAATAGGGCATCGCAGTTGCGGCCACTTCCGGGTTCCACTGCAAAATACTCAATGCATTTTTCCCATTGACTTTTCCAAAAATATTTATATCAATTAATTTAAGCCTAGAATCAAGCTATCCAGGCTCCTGGTGAATCATGACCATTAAACATTTTTTTCTGTGATTTTTTTTATTTGATATTTAATTATATGATTTAATATTTAATAAATACCCTTTGTTTTGCCGTTTTTTTTCTTCTTTTTCACAGAATCAAACGTTTTATGGTCATGATTCACCAGGAGCCTGGATAGCTTGATTCTAGGCTTAAATTAATTGATATAAATATTTTTGGAAAAGTCAATGGGAAAAATGCATTGAGTATTTTGCAGTGGCACCAGGAAGTGGGCGGGAACTGCGATGCCCTATAGTTTGTGTGTGCACAAGCAATAGTTTTGCATGAACATTTGTACGCCAAAGTAAAGTACTGCCTTCTATAGCCTAATAGAGCCCAGTACAGCATAGCAACACCTGCTAGAGCTGAAAACAGACTATTAGAACCCAGCAGAGTCTAGTACAGTAAAGCCTAGTACACCCAGGTCTAGCCTAGTCCAGCCTGGTGGGAGAACAGAATAGGGGACGGGTACCAGGCTATGCTAGGACTGATAAGGCTGGACTAGGATAGATTAGGCTGTACTAGGCTGTATTAGACTATAATGGGCTCTATTAGGCTGTACTAGGCTCTTGTCAGCCCTGTAGATCCTCAACCCATAGGGACTAACCACTGTGTACATGGGCGATAGCTTGTGTGTGCACGAGCAATAGTTTTGCATGAACCTTTGTAGACCATGATACAGATCTGCCTTGTACAGCCTACTATAGCCTAGTCTATTAGAGACCAGTAGAGTCTAGTACAGTAAAGCCTAGTACACCCAGGTCTAGCCTAGTCCAGCCTTTTGATGGAGCAGACTAGGGGAGGGCGATATAGGCTTTACTAGCATGGAACATACTGGACTAGTTAAGACTAGGTTGCAGTGATGTTGCTAGGTTTTCAATGTAATGGGTCCCGGGACCCACAGGTGGTCATTCAAATGGGTCCCAGACACATTTTATGGGTCCCCAATTACACGCCCCCCCCTCCCTTCTATCGTTTTCTTTGATCTCCAATCTCCATATTGTCTATGTGTGTGTGACTGTGTACATTATATCCTAATGCAGTGGATCTCAACCTTTTCAGGCAGCGACCCCCCAAAATAATCATATTTGAACTGGGGACCCCCCAAGGAAGCACTTGGAATTAGGAGTTCAATTTAGCATTTAATTTGGTTTGACTCAGTTCCACAGATACATATTGTGAGAATAGCAGATCTACAAGTTTTTTTTTTTTTTTTTGTAAATCCGATCTACAAGCTCACAACACCTTGCTTGTAGATCGCTTCTTTCTTATATTATTTCACAATTTTGCCCGTATTTATTTTAGTATAGTTTGTTGATTAGTTTTGATGCAGTAATAGTCTTTTTTCTTTTCTTTTAGGTATTAAAAATATCTTAAAAGTCCTTAAATTGTGACTTCACTGTCATCTGGGGACCCCCCCAAAATCATGTGGGGACCCCCCTGGGGGTCCTGACCCACAGGTTGACAACCACTGTCCTAATGTACATTCTATTATGCTACTTGTTGTAGTCATAAACTCAGAATACAGGGTACAAACTACGATATAAAGTTCATAATAATACTATGAAAAAGATAATGTACACTTCACAGGAGCAGAGATAGATAGGAACTAAAGAACAACGACACTTTGTGGAAGGGGGAAGAGAATGTAAACGGAACAGAGATATTTGTTTAAGAAAAGTAGATGTTTGCAGCAGTATTTATTGCTCTGGTGTTTTCTTCTTAAAAAGTGGGATTCCCTTCAAATGATTTATGCTTGTGTGACGAGGTCGAAACGGAGGGTTTCTTAATCTTTCCAATTTCTTTTATTGATGCTTAATGTATGAATATTTCCCACTTAACCCCCATCATCTTAACTATTTTCTGTACAATGTTTTGCACTGCATGTTATATGTTCAATGATTGTCTTGTGTTTTGACCTGAATCACATCCCACTGCCCCTGATGAATGAACAATTGCAGCCGTGTAATGACCGAGCCCGAAGAGCAACCAGTGAGAGCGGAGCTGGGCGGAGCCTCCGTGCTATAAGAGTGAGCGCGGGCTCATTTGAGGAGAGACAGGGGAAGAGAGAACACACACAGAGGAGGTGTGCAGGGGCCAGGTGTGAATGAACCACCGGAGCCAGTCGTGTATGAGCCAGCCAGGTGAAGGAAGGAGCCACCGGAGCTAGAGTGTGTATACTGTAGGAACAGCAGAAGGCTTGTGCGAGCCAAGTGTGACGGATCCACTGGAGCAGCACAGCTGAGAGACGCAGAGCCCAAGAGAGAAAACAGTGTCACTAGGGAGAGGGACAGCAACGGGAGAGGTTGGGTACAGAGACACGGAGCAGTGAGACGAATAACCGAGCGTAGACACACCAGCCACCTGGGAGTTTGGAAGCCGAGGTGTGCCTACCTACGAGGAACAGAAGGAGCAGCGATTGAACCGAAGGGGAGGAAGAGAGCGAGACCAGACCATAAGCGGATGACCATATAAGGAGCGCTGAGACAAAAAGTGGCGATAACGTTGCACACGCAACCTACTCAGCGCCAGGTGTAAAAAGCCTGGCTGCTAGTAAGTACCGGTCCACGCAACGTATATCCTTGTATAAACCACTACCTGTGAACACGCGCATGTACATTGTAAATGCACAGTAAACTGGTCCAAGTTTCCATTGATTGCAGGCGGAGAGAAGAAGAACAGAAGACAAAGACGACTGGCCTCAGATCCCCTTCCCTTACCCCCATATATGGACATACAGAGTTTCCCCTGAACCAACCCGTGTTGAGTATCCCAAAAGCACTTTATTGGCACAGCACTTTACTTTTGAAGTAGTTTGTTGCATAGAACCCCTGGTGACCCAGCCTGCACATTTTGCACAACTTTATAATTCGTTTTATAGTTGTTGTGTAGATTGTTGTTTTTGTGGTTTAGATAGGTTTTATTAGTATAGTTGTTTATTTTTGATTGTTTTTATGGCGCAGATGCCACCTGTTTAGGGCTAATAAATGATTTACTTACCTTGATCCATTGTATCCGTGTCCAGTTCCTCAAGGGATTTCTAAGTGTGTGTTCTCAAAAACCAAAGTATTGAACTTACCAGTAACTCGAACCTGTGAAGCCTGTGAAATAAGTAAAGTGTATTCAAAAGGGGACTTTCCCTCTATAACAAAAGTGGCGTAGTCGACAAACAAACAAATTTAGATTAGACTCACAATAATCACGCACCCAGCACTTTATTGTGTATTTATATTTTATTGTTGTGAGTTTGATTTGAATTATTTATCAAAGAGAAGAGTGCAATAGCGCAAGCTGATTGCAAGTCAAATGTGATACAATTACGGCCTTGTTCACATATTTGGCGTAGCGCGGCAGGACTGGTTGAGAACACACAGAAATTACCCTTGAGAACTGTGCTGTTATTTTGTTGTTTTGTTAATTTTGTTTTTGCTTTGCGGATTGAAATGATGATGATGATGCCTGTGTATCCCGGTGCCCCGTGGTTGCCCACTTTTGGTGGTACAGAAGGTGAGAGTAAATATAAGGAATGGAAAGAACAGATCAAAGGATTATTAAGTACTCAGGAATTAACAGAAGCTAAAAAAAGTTGTTATTATAATCAGAACACTCACTGATGAAGCTAGAAGGCAAATTAGTGTGGTTGACGAGGAGGAACGTGACACAGTGGCAAAAGTCTTTAAATATTTGGACACTTTATATAAAGAAACTGTTTCTGCTGCGGAAGTACGCTCTAAGTTCTATGGCTGTGCGCAACGTGCAGGAGAGACTGTGCAATCTTATATTTTGAGGTTTAGAGAACTATGCTGCTGGCTGCGGCGATATGACCCAGACAACGCCCCCTCCGATGCCGTCCTCCGGGACCAGCTGCTCCTGGGGTTGTCTGAGGGTCCGCTGGGCCAGGCCCTAAGAATCTACGCCAGACGACATCCGGATGAAGATGTCACTGCATTACGTGAAGAGGCCATTTTGTTAGATGCGGAACATGGAGGAATGAGAACCACTGAAATAACGTGCCACGCTGTTAATCCTGTTTCTGTCCCCAAACCCTCACAGGATCCTGCATGGAAAGAAAAGTTAAAGGAAATCATGGAAGAGGTCAAAACACAAATGCAGGGGTTCACGAAGGAACTCATGAGGGAGATCCAACGGTTACTCCAACCTGCCGCCACAGACGTGCAAGCGCCACTTCCACCTGAGCACCGGTATGTGCCACCCCAGAGGGATGAGTGGGATGAGGGAGGTGGGCCCATGTGTGACCAGTGTAGGGAAGCTAGGTCATATAGCCAGGGTTTGCAGAGCCGACCGAGCACCGTTACAGTAGAATGCCCTGTTGCCGGGGTCCGTAACGCAGGGGCTGAGCATTCCATTATAGAAGCAAGAGCTGTGGAGGTGACCCCGTCCGTTAGAGAGGAAGGGTGGGCTGGGACTGAATGGCAGGAGGCACAGAATAGGGACCAGGACATTCAGGTAGTGGTAAGGTGTGTGGAGCAGAGGGAGCCCCCTACTATGATGGAGAGGAGGAGTTGGCCCCAGGAGGCTCAACAGCTAGTTCGGCAGTGGACGAAGTTAGAGATGAAAAACAATGTACTGTATCGGAAAGTAACTGATCAATATACCCAAGAAGAGTATTCCCAGCTTGTCTGTCCAGGATCCAGGAGAGAGGAGGTATGGAGGCGGCTGCATGTATCCGCTGCGCACGCGGGGATGGATTGGATGTTGGCGCAGCTCCGGCGCCGCTTTTACTGGCCTGGCATGGAGAGGCAGGTACGGGATTTCCAGGAGGGGTGTGTCGATTGCAGGCCGCAGGTAGACGGAGTAGGGCTGGAGGTGCAGCCTTCACCAAACCGGATGGGAGAGGTGGCGGCGCAGTGTCAGCGGGTCTATGACCGCTGGGCCGGTACACCACCATTGTTACCAGGGGAACGAGGATGGTTACGGGGAAGGAACAGACAGGGCCAAGGAAAGCTGGGACGGCCCCGTTCCGGTATCGGGACATGCGAGTTCAGTCGCAGGGACTGCTAACGTTAAAGTAGGGGGGTATGTGACGAGGTCGAAACGGAGGGTTCCAATTTCTTTTATTGATGCTTAATGTATGAATATTTCCCACTTAACCCCCATCATCTTAACTATTTTCTGTACAATGTTTTGCACTGCATGTTATATGTTCAATGATTGTCTTGTGTTTTGACCTGAATCACATCCCACTGCCCCTGATGAATGAACAATTGCAGCCGTGTAATGACCGAGCCCGAAGAGCAACCAGTGAGAGCGGAGCTGGGCGGAGCCTCCGTGCTATAAGAGTGAGCGCGGGCTCATTTGAGGAGAGACAGGGGAAGAGAGAACACACACAGAGGAGGTGTGCAGGGGCCAGGTGTGAATGAACCACCGGAGCCAGTCGTGTATGAGCCAGCCAGGTGAAGGAAGGAGCCACCGGAGCTAGAGTGTGTATACTGTAGGAACAGCAGAAGGCTTGTGCGAGCCAAGTGTGACGGATCCACTGGAGCAGCACAGCTGAGAGACGCAGAGCCCAAGAGAGAAAACAGTGTCACTAGGGAGAGGGACAGCAACGGGAGAGGTTGGGTACAGAGACACGGAGCAGTGAGACGAATAACCGAGCGTAGACACACCAGCCACCTGGGAGTTTGGAAGCCGAGGTGTGCCTACCTACGAGGAACAGAAGGAGCAGCGATTGAACCGAAGGGGAGGAAGAGAGCGAGACCAGACCATAAGCGGATGACCATATAAGGAGCGCTGAGACAAAAAGTGGCGATAACGTTGCACACGCAACCTACTCAGCGCCAGGTGTAAAAAGCCTGGCTGCTAGTAAGTACCGGTCCACGCAACGTATATCCTTGTATAAACCACTACCTGTGAACACGCGCATGTACATTGTAAATGCACAGTAAACTGGTCCAAGTTTCCATTGATTGCAGGCGGAGAGAAGAAGAACAGAAGACAAAGACGACTGGCCTCAGATCCCCTTCCCTTACCCCCATATATGGACATACAGAGTTTCCCCTGAACCAACCCGTGTTGAGTATCCCAAAAGCACTTTATTGGCACAGCACTTTACTTTTGAAGTAGTTTGTTGCATAGAACCCCTGGTGACCCAGCCTGCACATTTTGCACAACTTTATAATTCGTTTTATAGTTGTTGTGTAGATTGTTGTTTTTGTGGTTTAGATAGGTTTTATTAGTATAGTTGTTTATTTTTGATTGTTTTTATGGCGCAGATGCCACCTGTTTAGGGCTAATAAATGATTTACTTACCTTGATCCATTGTATCCGTGTCCAGTTCCTCAAGGGATTTCTAAGTGTGTGTTCTCAAAAACCAAAGTATTGAACTTACCAGTAACTCGAACCTGTGAAGCCTGTGAAATAAGTAAAGTGTATTCAAAAGGGGACTTTCCCTCTATAACAAAAGTGGCGTAGTCGACAAACAAACAAATTTAGATTAGACTCACAATAATCACGCACCCAGCACTTTATTGTGTATTTATATTTTATTGTTGTGAGTTTGATTTGAATTATTTATCAAAGAGAAGAGTGCAATAGCGCAAGCTGATTGCAAGTCAAATGTGATACAATTACGGCCTTGTTCACATATTTGGCGTAGCGCGGCAGGACTGGTTGAGAACACACAGAAATTACCCTTGAGAACTGTGCTGTTATTTTGTTGTTTTGTTAATTTTGTTTTTGCTTTGCGGATTGAAATGATGATGATGATGCCTGTGTATCCCGGTGCCCCGTGGTTGCCCACTTTTGGTGGTACAGAAGGTGAGAGTAAATATAAGGAATGGAAAGAACAGATCAAAGGATTATTAAGTACTCAGGAATTAACAGAAGCTAAAAAAAGTTGTTATTATAATCAGAACACTCACTGATGAAGCTAGAAGGCAAATTAGTGTGGTTGACGAGGAGGAACGTGACACAGTGGCAAAAGTCTTTAAATATTTGGACACTTTATATAAAGAAACTGTTTCTGCTGCGGAAGTACGCTCTAAGTTCTATGGCTGTGCGCAACGTGCAGGAGAGACTGTGCAATCTTATATTTTGAGGTTTAGAGAACTATGCTGCTGGCTGCGGCGATATGACCCAGACAACGCCCCCTCCGATGCCGTCCTCCGGGACCAGCTGCTCCTGGGGTTGTCTGAGGGTCCGCTGGGCCAGGCCCTAAGAATCTACGCCAGACGACATCCGGATGAAGATGTCACTGCATTACGTGAAGAGGCCATTTTGTTAGATGCGGAACATGGAGGAATGAGAACCACTGAAATAACGTGCCACGCTGTTAATCCTGTTTCTGTCCCCAAACCCTCACAGGATCCTGCATGGAAAGAAAAGTTAAAGGAAATCATGGAAGAGGTCAAAACACAAATGCAGGGGTTCACGAAGGAACTCATGAGGGAGATCCAACGGTTACTCCAACCTGCCGCCACAGACGTGCAAGCGCCACTTCCACCTGAGCACCGGTATGTGCCACCCCAGAGGGATGAGTGGGATGAGGGAGGTGGGCCCATGTGTGACCAGTGTAGGGAAGCTAGGTCATATAGCCAGGGTTTGCAGAGCCGACCGAGCACCGTTACAGTAGAATGCCCTGTTGCCGGGGTCCGTAACGCAGGGGCTGAGCATTCCATTATAGAAGCAAGAGCTGTGGAGGTGACCCCGTCCGTTAGAGAGGAAGGGTGGGCTGGGACTGAATGGCAGGAGGCACAGAATAGGGACCAGGACATTCAGGTAGTGGTAAGGTGTGTGGAGCAGAGGGAGCCCCCTACTATGATGGAGAGGAGGAGTTGGCCCCAGGAGGCTCAACAGCTAGTTCGGCAGTGGACGAAGTTAGAGATGAAAAACAATGTACTGTATCGGAAAGTAACTGATCAATATACCCAAGAAGAGTATTCCCAGCTTGTCTGTCCAGGATCCAGGAGAGAGGAGGTATGGAGGCGGCTGCATGTATCCGCTGCGCACGCGGGGATGGATTGGATGTTGGCGCAGCTCCGGCGCCGCTTTTACTGGCCTGGCATGGAGAGGCAGGTACGGGATTTCCAGGAGGGGTGTGTCGATTGCAGGCCGCAGGTAGACGGAGTAGGGCTGGAGGTGCAGCCTTCACCAAACCGGATGGGAGAGGTGGCGGCGCAGTGTCAGCGGGTCTATGACCGCTGGGCCGGTACACCACCATTGTTACCAGGGGAACGAGGATGGTTACGGGGAAGGAACAGACAGGGCCAAGGAAAGCTGGGACGGCCCCGTTCCGGTATCGGGACATGCGAGTTCAGTCGCAGGGACTGCTAACGTTAAAGTAGGGGGGTATGTGACGAGGTCGAAACGGAGGGTTCCAATTTCTTTTATTGATGCTTAATGTATGAATATTTCCCACTTAACCCCCATCATCTTAACTATTTTCTGTACAATGTTTTGCACTGCATGTTATATGTTCAATGATTGTCTTGTGTTTTGACCTGAATCACATCCCACTGCCCCTGATGAATGAACAATTGCAGCCGTGTAATGACCGAGCCCGAAGAGCAACCAGTGAGAGCGGAGCTGGGCGGAGCCTCCGTGCTATAAGAGTGAGCGCGGGCTCATTTGAGGAGAGACAGGGGAAGAGAGAACACACACAGAGGAGGTGTGCAGGGGCCAGGTGTGAATGAACCACCGGAGCCAGTCGTGTATGAGCCAGCCAGGTGAAGGAAGGAGCCACCGGAGCTAGAGTGTGTATACTGTAGGAACAGCAGAAGGCTTGTGCGAGCCAAGTGTGACGGATCCACTGGAGCAGCACAGCTGAGAGACGCAGAGCCCAAGAGAGAAAACAGTGTCACTAGGGAGAGGGACAGCAACGGGAGAGGTTGGGTACAGAGACACGGAGCAGTGAGACGAATAACCGAGCGTAGACACACCAGCCACCTGGGAGTTTGGAAGCCGAGGTGTGCCTACCTACGAGGAACAGAAGGAGCAGCGATTGAACCGAAGGGGAGGAAGAGAGCGAGACCAGACCATAAGCGGATGACCATATAAGGAGCGCTGAGACAAAAAGTGGCGATAACGTTGCACACGCAACCTACTCAGCGCCAGGTGTAAAAAGCCTGGCTGCTAGTAAGTACCGGTCCACGCAACGTATATCCTTGTATAAACCACTACCTGTGAACACGCGCATGTACATTGTAAATGCACAGTAAACTGGTCCAAGTTTCCATTGATTGCAGGCGGAGAGAAGAAGAACAGAAGACAAAGACGACTGGCCTCAGATCCCCTTCCCTTACCCCCATATATGGACATACAGAGTTTCCCCTGAACCAACCCGTGTTGAGTATCCCAAAAGCACTTTATTGGCACAGCACTTTACTTTTGAAGTAGTTTGTTGCATAGAACCCCTGGTGACCCAGCCTGCACATTTTGCACAACTTTATAATTCGTTTTATAGTTGTTGTGTAGATTGTTGTTTTTGTGGTTTAGATAGGTTTTATTAGTATAGTTGTTTATTTTTGATTGTTTTTATGGCGCAGATGCCACCTGTTTAGGGCTAATAAATGATTTACTTACCTTGATCCATTGTATCCGTGTCCAGTTCCTCAAGGGATTTCTAAGTGTGTGTTCTCAAAAACCAAAGTATTGAACTTACCAGTAACTCGAACCTGTGAAGCCTGTGAAATAAGTAAAGTGTATTCAAAAGGGGACTTTCCCTCTATAACAAAAGTGGCGTAGTCGACAAACAAACAAATTTAGATTAGACTCACAATAATCACGCACCCAGCACTTTATTGTGTATTTATATTTTATTGTTGTGAGTTTGATTTGAATTATTTATCAAAGAGAAGAGTGCAATAGCGCAAGCTGATTGCAAGTCAAATGTGATACAATTACGGCCTTGTTCACACTTGTGTCGCACCGAAAATAACGATCTGAAAACAACGTGTTGCGCGTCGGTGTTTCGGCTCGCGGCTCGGTTTGTTTCGCGGCTCGGTTTGGCTCGCGGGTCGCGGTCCGGTTTGGCTCGCGGGTCGCAGTTCGGCTTGGCTCGCGGGTCGCGGGCCGGTTTGGCTCGCGGGTCGCGGTTCGGTTTGGCGCGCGGGTCGTGGCTCGGTTTGGTGCGCGGCTCGCTTTGGAGCAGGGCTGCGTGGCTCACGGCTCGCTTTAGTTGTATGCGTCCCGTGGATGCAGTGATGGTTGGTTTAATGCGTCCTTTATTAAAAAGGTGCGTCAGAGACGCAGGACGCAGGGCTAGCAGCATCTCTGGGTTGTACTAGGCTCTACTAGGCTCTATTAGGTTATACTAGGCTGGACTAGGCTGTAATAGGCTGGACTAAGCTGTAATAGGCTGGACTAGGCTGTAATAGGCGGGAATAAACTGGACTAGGCTTTAATAGTTTGGACTAGGCTGGACTAGGCTGTAATAGGCTGGACTAGGCTGGACTAGGATGTAATAGGCTGTACTAGGCTGTAATAGGCTGTACTAGGCTGGACTAGGCTGTAATAGGCTGGACTAGGCTATAATAGGTTGGACTAGGTGGGACTAGGCTCTACTAGGCTGTAATATGCTGGACTAGGCTGGACTATGCTGGACTAGGCTGTAATAGGCTGGACTGGGCTGGACTAGGCTGTAATAGGCTGGACTATGCTGGACTAGGCTGTAATAGGCTGGACTAGGCTGTAATAGGCGGGACAAGGCTGGACTAGGTTGGATTAGGCTGTACTAGGCTTTAATAGGCTGGACTAGGCTGTACTAGGCTGTACTAGGCTGTAATAGGCTGGACTAGGCTGGACTAGGCTATAATAGGCTGGACTAGGCTGTAATAGGCTGGCTCAAAATTCTGGGAATTTTTAGCTTAAGGGTAATAAAGTCACCACAGTTCCTTTAATTTAGGGTTGATTTTTTTTGTTTTGTTTGTGGAATGACGATAAAGATTGATGAAAATAATGAGACATTGGCTGATGTCATAACCCATGGCAAAGTTGATTACTATTGAAGTAAAGATGAAAGTATTGGGGAAAATGCAAAAAACGGGTGCATTTTTGTACCAAAAATGTCTATAAATCATTTGGAAAGGCTTTGTTGAGTGTATTTTTGGACTTGGTGTTGTTCACATATGTGTTCTGTGTATCTGGGGAATCATTTATTGACAGCCTACACAACCTACTGAGCACTTTAAGAAAAGACACCGTTTTTAACAATAGGCGAAAATGGGCAAAAAAATAAAGGCTTCATTATACAAAAATGGCCATAACCTTTTTTCGCGATGTTTCCGGCAGAGCAGGCCTCTCATTCTGTTGACCTTAATGACCAAATTAATAGAAAAAACACAAACAAAAATTATAGCATGACATCACAGGTTCAACCCATTTTCAAGAGCTTTTGGGCCTGTGGATCCCCGACTAACAGTGTCAGTGGATATATTTTATTATACCCATGGCCAGGTGTGATGTTTTCCCCAAAACACGGGCCTATTTATGGTTGGTGCACGAAGGGAGGTTTTTGCTTCGTCGCAAGTGGTGGAAAAGTATTAAGTAACTAAGTACATTTACTCAAGTACTGTACTTAACTATGGTTTTGAGGTATTTTTACTTTACTGGAGTATTAACAATTGTCGGTACTTTTACTTCTACTCCGCTACATCTCAGAGGCAAATATTGTACTTTTTACCCCACTACAATCATTTGAAAACTTAGTTACAAGCTACTTTGTAGATTTTGATTATTATTACAAAACTTACATGAACTTCAGCCCTATATACATTTCAGCCATTTGAAAATAGCCGATCTACAAGCTCACAATGCGTCTCGATGCGACGCATTGTGAGCAAATAGTTTTGTAATGCATTGTTGTTGGTCTGGAGAGCAAGCGACTGCTACAAGCTTTATGGTATTTTATATATCATACAATGATAACGGTGATATTGATATAATACTACAATGAATACCAGTGCATTGTTGTGGAATTCACCTTTAGGCAAAGACTGTACTAGTGTTCAGGAGTGGTGGAGAAAGTACTCAACCCCAGGACTTGACTACAAGTTGCACACATTTGTAAGTACTGGTACTTGCTTTTGAAAATACTATAATAAATATATTTAATATTCAAAATGACAAATTACTATTTATTTATAATAGCAATGCATTGCTGTATATAGAATAAAAAACAAAAATTGTGAAAATAGCTGATCTACAAGCATCACGGTGCAACATGTGAGCTTATAGATCTGCCATTTTCTCAATTTAAAATTTTGTATTTTTGTATTTATACTAGAAGTTCGGGCCGCTACGCGGCCCGAACGTCTAGCGTGACGCGTCGTTCACTTTGCAGTGCCACCTTACAGGCACCTCACAGTGTGAGAGAGAGTTTTGTGCTCTCCTAAATCCACGGCAGGCTTTGAAAGTACCCACTTCAGAAAGAGGTGACGTGCATCACCTCTCCAATGACCAAAACCCACTATGGAAGCCGTCCAACTGGTGCGATCTGACGGCATCCTAGAATTTATAGGTAGGATGTGATGTCATGCGTGATGTCATGCTGTCGTGGGATTACGTCACACTGGCGTTGTGTCCATATTCGGAGTGATGCAACGTACATACAACATACTGACAAACATACTGACAACCGACATGGCGCAGGATTCAAATTGTATATATAGATTGACTGGTTTACGATAGAGGGCACTCTTCCGCAACCTTTGAGTGTACCTAGTATTCCCAATGAAGAATACACCCGGAAATCACGTGATCTAAACAAATTCCAGGCCGTCCAATCTAACGTTATCATATTTATAAAAATACATTAATCTCTGATTTAGTTTCCCAGATTGTGTTTTTGGTGAAAACAAGCTATATTCAACTGCCGATAACTAAAGAATGGAAGATTTTTTTTCTTCCTGATGAAAGAACAGACCCTCGTCCTCACCCCCAGACATCTGATGTTTACATCTTCTTTGAAAAAAAAAAATGAAAAAAATTGAAAGATTATTAAAATTGCTCAAGAACTGCTCAAGAACGCTGGCAGTGGCTGCAGACTGTTTTGAAAAACTCAGGCAGTGAATGAATTAATGCGGCATAAGTGGTTAATTCATAATGTATTTTATGTTTTGGTCCCACGGGTCCCTTCCTAGACAAGTAGTGGAGTCAAAAGTACAATATTGGTTGCTTGCATCCAAAAAAATATATAATGATATCAAGTACAGATACAAAAAAAAAAACAGGTACTTTGTTACTGTCCGCCACTAGTCCTTAGTGTTACTTTAACTATGGGAGCGTACAAATGGAACCAAATGTCCAATTGATTACGCTTCTCAGTAACACTGCGTTTATAGTGCAACACTATCTGTCGTCCAGGTCTACCAACATCCATCCCATCAGTGTGTGAAGAACAGAGTTGTATCAACGATGCAGACCACCATGTTGAAACCAGTGATCAAGTTACACAGAATAGGTATGTACTGTTTTATGTTACTGTAAACATTTAGTCTTGATAGGTATTTACTATTTTGTTACTGTAAACATTTAGTCTAATAGGTATGTGTACTGTTAAATTAACCACAGTAAAACTATATTTCTAACTTCATCCTCAGTAAAACAAATACAAGAATACAAGAACCGCTTGTCTACGAAAAACATGGGGGTGACGTGTTTTGGGACGAGTCTTCCGTTTACCGTTTCCACCCGACAGTGCGGGCAGCAGAACACTGAGCACAGAGCGCAGACTGAACATAATGGCACAGGAAGTCCAACTACAAACTTACTGGCATTCTCCTTGTGTTTTATTTTGTTCATTACTGTTAAATTTAGTGTTGATGGACAGGGGGGGGATGTTTATGAAAATTGCGTCCCATATTGGTTCAAAACGGAACGATGGGACCCTGGACGGTAACGCGGCAAGTAACTTGGCTAATTGTAAAAGTAATTCTAATTCATTACTGATTGGCGCTTCGGTAGCGCGTTAAATTACCCATTACCACAATTTGTAATATATTACAGTAACGAGTTGCCCCCAACACTGAGTCTAATAGGTATGTACTGTTTTATGAGACTGTAACTGTGCATGTTGGTAGCCTGGTTCCAGACCATAGACCCCGCCCACTCTCTGAGTGCTAGCCTGATTATCAGACTGAAGCTGTGTCAGGCTAGCATGTTGGCTCACTGGAAACACTCTTTTTTTTGTATTGATTGAATACTTTATTAGTCAGAAATATAAACATCTCAAGGTACAGTCAGGCTAAAAGGATAACACAAAAAAAAGTCCTGGTGACTTGTTTCCATTGTGGTTATGGGGGTCCTTCAAATAAAAATGTTTGAGAACCACTGTACTACACTAAATGGAACTGAGACTTAATTAGCATAATTGATAAGACATTTGAAGGAAGGCATTAAGGAATTCTTGCCAATATGGCTGCTGTGCAGAGAGAGAATTTCAAAACAGAACCTGTCACAAGAAATGGCAAAACCCCCGTACCTACATGACAAATGTCCCACAGCAGATTGGAAGGATATCCATTAAAACCATCGTTTGTACACTGCTTCAGTGGCTCCAGGGACCAACCGTGTGAGCCGTGGTTGTTGCTGGGAAGATTCATGGCGTGCATATTTTTGGCACAGTGTGGAACATGCCCTCACTACATTGTTGTATGTATTGTAGTATGTTTTACCCCCTGTCCGTCCGTCCGTCTGTCCGTCCCTTCGTCTGTCTGTCTGTCCGTCCGTCTGTGGACAGCTAATCTCCCGCACCGTTGGCTTGATCGCAGCGAAACTGTGCACACACACTCCCTGGATGCCAATTCAGAACCTCTGCCCAATTTCTTCACATGGCCCTGTTGTAGTGCCACCAGGAGGCCGCTTTTTGCAAAACACATTTTTCCACAGTACTCCTACAGATTTTGTCCAAACATCACGCAAATCGGTACACAGTATCTCTATAGTCATTAAACGAAATGGGTCTTTCAGATCTTTCATATTCCATCCTGATTGGCTAAAATGGCTTCCAAAGTTTGCAGGACTTCTCTGTTTTAAACAAAATGCATCAAATTATGAACACAGCATGCAATTTCCGTGAAACTTTGCACGCACATTCCCACTATGCCGAGGAAGAAATTCCACTTGAGATTTTTCTAATCAGCCTCATGGTGGCACTATAACGGCCTGATTCGGGTTTTACCTAAAACTGCACCAATCTGTGTAAAACTTGGTATATGCACTCCCTAGAGGTCAAGGAAAAACCTTTGCCCTGCATTTTTCACATCTACCTATAGCGCCACCAGGAGGCCGACTTATGTAAAACGTATTCTTTACATTACTCCTCCCGATTTTATCAAAATTTCACGCAAATCGGTACACATTATCTCTATAGTCATGTGATCATGATTTTTTATATTCCATCCCGATTGGCTAAGATTCACATCTAAAGTTTGCAGGAGTGGCCCGTTTAGAACAAAATGGCGCAAATCATGAATGCAGCGTCCGATTGCGGTCAAACTTTGCACGCACATACACTATGTTGAGAAACAAATGCTACCATTTTAACATTGGCCTGTTATAGCGCCACCAGCAGGTCTAATTTAGCAAAACATTTTTTTTGGACAAAATTCAAATCCTCAAATCATGAATGCAGTGTCCGATTGTCTTGCAAGACCTAAGAAGAAATGGTACCCTTTTTACATTGGCTTATTATAGCGGGAGGCCACAATAACCTACCTGACCTGGCGGAGACCTGTGCTCCGATGAGCACTTTTTCTAGTTTGCTAGTGGGATTATTCTATATGTGGGAATACTCTTTGTCAAACTACATGTAACCTGGTGTGGCAAGGAATTGATTCTTAACAATAATAATTGTATCAGTACGCCACCTTGAAAATGTTATATGAAGGAAAATGAATGAGTTTGTAATACTTAAATTGGGTTCCCCGAAAACAGTTTCGACCAATGAGACTGAGAGTTTCCCCCAAACACATGACATTTATTAAAGCAGAAGATAAAACACTACATACACCAATACAATGCAATGAGGTAGTATTTATTAGCTTTCTAATTAAAATCCCACATAATGCAATATTTTCTTAAACAAAGTACAACTATACAATGTAGCACAACAGTTACTAAAACCCAACACAGCTACAGTACATAGACCTGCATTGAGAACCAACAGTAAGTCCAGAGTCAGCGGGCCTGTGGGCGACAACCTTTAACAGGGGGAGCTAAGCTACTCACTAAACCCATCTATAGCCTAGGACCACAGCACACACACACACACACACACACACACACACACACACACACACACACACACACACACACACACACACACACACACACACACACACACACACACACACCAATAATAAAAGAGCGTCACGTGAAAAGAGGTGCACGCAGTCACATCAAAACACAAACCTGTAGGAACGTGGACTAAAGTGAGAACTATTTGTGAACCCCTTAGTAGTAGGTTGGCTGCACCACTTGGCTCCCTGGGACTCTGGTTACACAGGACTCAGTATGTGTGGGGGAAAGACAAACAAAACATACTAATGAACAAGAAATAGCTCAAATAATCAAAACAAACAATGACACTAAAATCAACCTAAACAAAGCAGCAGTGGCAATCTAAAGGAGGAGATATAAAATAAATGAACATTTAGTACAGCAACAAACACAAAGTAGGCCTATACAACAAGTTGTTTGTTTGCATACCTTCAGTTGTCTGTATTTTCACAACACTCCCTCTCGCCACAGCAATCAGTTTGGCACATGATCAACCTGAATGATCACAGCAGTGTAAGTTACAATATAAACAAACATGAATATAAACATGATTAAAACAATAGGCATGAAACACATTTCTCACCCTGGCACCAGCATTAAACCAGCATAAGTGCAAGACTCAGGTCTCAAGACTCAGGTCTCAAGACCCACAGCTTGTAACCAGCAAGCAGACTATTGTTGGTAGACTGTTGGTAGACTGCAGGGCATTTAAATGGGAACACTGATTGAAAACCAGGAAGTGGACAGAGCAGCAATCCCTACGGTGGCCCCTGAGGCTCAGTTCTGACCGGCTACATACACACCACAATGTAGGCTATGTTATGATTGGAATACATTTTGAATATCAATTTCAATATGACAATATGCAGTATGCCCTGGAGATGTCCGTCCTTTGCTGTTTGCAAAATAAATTATCTCGCAAGTGCTTAATACTGTGGGTCTTAATAAAGCCAAATAAAGCCAAGTGTTGAGATAGAACTGTTAAAGCTCACATTTAAATAGGTGACTGATTAACTCATTAACTGCCATGGACGAGTTAATTCGTCAAATTCTGCTATGGCTCAGTTTGGACGAGTTTTGAAAAAAAAGATGTACTGCTCCATTCACTCCCTGGTTAACTTATTACTTAAAAATGCTGTATCTCGGCTCCTGTGTACTTTTTTTTTTACTATGTATTTCGGTCGAGACATGCTATTTTCTAAGGCGGACAACAAATGTCAACGAGGTCGCGATGACCTCATTGACATTTGTGAAACCACACAGTGAAACCCTCAGTGATTAGCAACCATCAGGGGATCGATCATACTGGAGATAAATATTCTGTGATCTCTAAATCTCTGGCAGTGGGTGAGTATTTTAATGTATATATATGGCAGCGGTTCCGGTAGGAGACACAGATGAGACTCTTTGTGTCTCCTACCGGAACCGCTGTCGGTCATCAAATTATCGGCTTAGGAATGTGACCAAAACATTTTGGGGGTGAACTATCCCTTTTTAAGGCTTGTCCGCTTGTCCAATGAAGGACAACCAGATTACAATCTTAGTTGTCCGTCAGACAATTCACAAAAAGATCGGCTATTTTGATAAATTAAAAATATAGTGGGGAAAAAACGAAACGTGAATGGTGGATAAAAATGAATGTTTTTATCCACGTTCAAATTCTATGCCATCAAACAAAGCTTTGAAGCTCCAAACTATTTGGGTCAGCTCTAAAGGTTTTAAAATGGCAATCGGCCTTCCCTATTCTCACTAATATTTTGCTTTTTTTTTAACTAATGGCCACATTATGGTGTTTCTTTCTTTTTTTGTGTTTTATGTTAAACAACCAACCAAACTATTTATTCTATGATTAAACATATTCCATCTCATTCATATGAGCTCATTTTTACACGGACAAGTAACTTAAGTGCCCGGACAAGTGAATGGGAAATACTTGCCTCACTTGCCCTGGCACTTACTCTACACACTACTCTAGTGCATGATGATCAATTACTGAATCAATGAGTGAATTGGCCAAGTCTACTCCTCCCTCATTGTGTATTATTGTTCAATATAATTATTTCATGGGAATTGAATTAATAGGATTTCAATTCCTTCATTCCAGACCAGTCTATGGAGTCCAGACTGCAGGTGAAGATTCCAGACCCGGCCAGGGCTGTTTCTATTAAACAGAAAAAACCTGAAGACCACCAGGACCTCAGTAAGTTTCATGATTTATTTTATACAGTTTTGTTCTCCCTCATTCTCACTTCTCTTGTTGAAAAACATATATATGTATTGTTACAGATCTGCCAACATGTACGTTTTGCGTAGCATGCCCTCATTTTCACATCAAAGTACGTGGGTACGATGTGTCCCTCCAAAGTATGCAAAATGACACGCTGACAACGTGACGTTCACTGCGTTTATATCTCTCTGTCACGCTCTCTTGCTCTGTACGATGTAACTGAACAGTGCTCGCACAATATATAATTCTTCTCTACCACAGCTGTTAAACCAAGTACACGATACTCGTGTCTGCGATGCGATTTTTACTTAAAACCACCTGCAAATCTACTGTACGCAGCAGCAACAAATTGTTGGCTAATCAACAGATCTAATATGGATCATCTGCGGCACCGCCATCCAAAAAGAAATGCCGTGTGCACGGCACTGCACGCGCCTTTTTCTTGAAAGATGGATGTCCTTTTGCATTTTGTATGGTCTTTCGAGACTGATATTAACTTCGATCAGCAGTTAATAATCAACGTCTATCATCAAGGATCAGAAGGTAATAATTTAACATCAAATGATATGCATGTTCAGAGCAATGTCTATGTATTAACTGGCAAGTGGTGTGAATATATGGGAATGAAATAAAAAACTATAATTACATTTTCAGTCCGCTACGTCGGCTTCAAACCTAGTCCTATGTTGCGCTGATAAGAGCAATGGTCACCGTCTAAGAGCACCCACCAAGTTTGGTATCTTTAGCATGCTGGGTACTGGACTAATGGCTGTTTAAAGCCCAGCTAATAGGAACACAGTGGGGCAAGTGGGAAAGGAGATCAAACGAGAACAAAAGGAAACAACCAAGTTATCTACATATTTACACAAGTACCTGACATAATATATGAGGTGCCTGAGCATAGCAGCAGATGTATACTGTACATGATATATATGGGGCGGCAGTAGCTAAGAGGCTAGTGTCGAAGTGTCCTTGAGCAAGACGCTGAACCCCTAATTGCTCCCGATGAGCAGGTTGGTGCCTTGCATGGTTTCCATGTGTGTGTGAATGGATGAATGTGCATTAGATCTATGTAAAGCGGAATGGGTGAATGTGCATTATATCTATGTAAAGCACTTTGGATAAAAGCACATATACATGCACCATTTACCATATACTTATGGACTTTAGTTAAGGTGCTAGAAAAAACACAATAAAAAGACAAAGTCAGTGCGTTGTACATGGGATTAAGGTACAAAATGCGTGTCGACCGCATAATCCACATAAAGTAGACTGACACTGGTATAATCCACAAGTAGGTCCATGAGGAAGAGCAAATAAAAAGTGTTGGTGCCCAGTTTAGTGTGGATCGGAGCAACGATGCTCCTCGCAGGTCTGCATGTTACATTTTGTGACGTCCATCGACCGTCGGTTGACCCTCAAGGCAATTTTAATATAGGAGAATAATAGAAAGTGCTCAAGAAGCTTACCATACATGATAACAATTCCACGAAAGCCTTTGGGTTGAAATAGAAAATTAAGCCACGTCTATTAATCAGCACAGAAGAATTATCAACATGGTGTTTTATTTTAGTGATGTAATCTTTTTGTGTGTTGAGCATGTGTGCAGTCTGACTGTACTTCACTGTCTTATCTTGTACTGTTTTATATTTGATTAAAGATAGGGTAAGTGATATTTTTTGGTTAAAATAAAAAGTATTTTGTTAAAAGGTTAAAATACTATATTCTGATAGTAATCATTGCTATAGAGTGTTTTCAGTAACAGATGTCTCCCTGTCTCTCCAGCTCTTTAATAAACAGAATATACATTTTTCGGTAGGTGTCAAAATTTCAGCCAATCAGGAGAAAGTACCAATTTTTAAGCTTAATTTGTATAGTGTTCCAGTTCCAATTTTGTCTGCTCATTTCTTAGTGTCATCACTTCCAATTTCACTTGTTTAATCTGTATCCTGATTGAGTTCTCTGTCCTGGTTGGATAAAATTGGAAATGAAACTGAAACGAAAATGCATTTTCTGTTTAATAAAGAGGTGGAGAGACAAGGAGACTCCTTTTACTGAACAAACACTCTATAGCAATGAGTACTATCAGAATATAGAGCTATTTAACAATTATTTTAACCAACGCAAATCACTTACCCTACCTTTAAGTAACATAACTCATCAACATAATATTGTTATTGATAATGTTATCACAATATTTAAATTACTTCTAAAACAGATTTGTTGTTGAATAACTTGATGATATGGATGCTAGTGGGAAAATGACTGCGATCAAGGGAAGCCAGGTACGCAGAAACGAGGCATGCGAGTGTGGTACTCTAAACATTGTCCCAATGTTTGCAGGTCTATTATTGTTTTATTTCTTTTCTTTTCTTCATTTTCAAAAAAGGCAGAAATCAATTTGTAAAGGATGCATACATTTCACCTTCTTTCAAAGTAACACTGACTTTGGTTAACTGTGAAATTAAATATGATTGATGTGAGAAGCCAGCTCTTACCAGGCTTGTGTTTTCTGTTTCAGAAACCTGCCCTACTCAGTCCTCAGTTAAAGCAAAACGTTACTGCTGCGAACAATGTGGAAAAAGCTACGCTTCAGTTTCCCATCTCAAAGTACACCATAGAATTCACACTGGAGAGAAGCCTTATAGTTGTGAGGAGTGTGGGAAAACCTTCACTCAAATGGGTCACCTCAAACACCACAAGAAAATTCACACTGGAGAGAAGCCTTACTGCTGTGACCAATGTGGGAAAAGGTTCCCCTTCTTGTCTACCCTTAAACAACACGAGATCATTCATACGGGAGAGAAGCCTTACTGCTGTGACCAGTGTGGTAAAAGATTCTCTTCAATGTCTGCCCTTGTAAAACACAATAGACTTCACACAGGATTTAAACCAATCAGCTGTGAAACATGTGGGAAGTGTTTTACTCGTCATGATTCTTTGAAAACTCATCAGCGCATCCATACTGGAGAGAAACCTTATTGCTGTGAGCAATGTGGGAAAAGCTTCACTCAAATGTCTAACCTTTTGACACACAAAAAAATCCATACTGGAGAGAAGCCTTACTGCTGTGACCAGTGTGGGAAAAGCTACACACAAATGGCTTATCTAAAAACACACCAGACAATACACACTGGTGAAAAGCCTTACCACTGTGACCAGTGTGGTAAAAGATTTAATCGGATAAATGGCCTCGAGATACACAAAAGAATTCACACTGGAGCGAAGCCTTTCAGCTGTGAATTGTGCGGAAAGTCTTTCACTCAGTATTCACACTTAAGATCTCACTCACTTCTTCATACTGGAGAAAAGGCTTACAGCTGTGACCAGTGTGGGGAAAAGTTTGCCCACAGTCATCATCTCAAATCTCACCAGCGCATCCATACTGTAGAGAAGCCTTTCAGTTGTGAAATATGTGGGAAGGGTTTCTCTCAGGATGGGTCATTAAGAATGCATCGGCGCATCCATACTGGAGAGAAACCTTTCAGTTGTGAGATATGTGGGAAGAGTTTTATTGCGAAAGGCAAATTAAAAATACATACGTTTATCCATACTGGAGAGAAGCCATTCAGCTGTGAGATATGTGGAAAGTGTTTTAATGCACCTGGAATATTAAAAAAACATGTGCACAGCCATACTGGAGAGAAGCCATTCAGCTGTGAAATATGTGGGAAGTGTTTTACTGAATCTGGAACATTAAAAAAACATCAACGCATCCATACTGGAGAGGGCAGACTTTCAGCTGGAGAGAAATGTTTCAGTTGTGAAATATGTGGAAAACGTTTTAAAGAGAAACGATCAGTACAAAATCATCAGCGCGTCCATACTGGAGAGAAGCCATTCAGTTGTGAAATATGTGGGAAGTGTTTTACTGAGTCTGGAACAGTAAAAAAACATCGACGCATCCATACTGGAGAAAAGCCATTCAGCTGTGAAATATGTGGGAAGTGTTTTACTGAGTTTGGAACATTAAAAAATCATCGGCGCATCCATACTGGAGAGAAGCGTTTCAGTTGTGAAATATGTGGCAAGTGTTTTACTTGGTCTGGATCATTAAAAGAGCATCAGCTCATCCATACTGGAGAAAGCAGCCTTTCCACTGTGAGTCATCCAGGACTAACACCATTAAACAGGAGGAACCACAAGACCACTAGGACCTCAGTAAGTTGCATTTTCTCCGTTTCTGTCTCTCACAGGTCCAAGCTGCTAATAATTACTTAATAGACTCTGTTGAAGAACAAAGGCTCATTGTCATTGAGCCTTGAGCATTTGTTTTCTTCCTTGCCTGGCTGGCTAAGTGGATGTTTACTTGCCCATTGTATTGATATTGCCATAATGGTAACCATGTGAAATACATTTTATGAATACATTAATTAGGGATAGGTCAGTACAACAGATTATTCAATGATTAGTTCCCGAGGGTCAAAGTTATTTTTTAAACATCTGAACTATTTATTCCCAATCAAATACGGACAAATTAGCAGATGTAACTAATGTTTCTGAAACAGATTTTTTTTGTCAATCTCAAAAACAATATTCACATTACACAAACATAATATTACTAAAACAGCATACTGTATATTCTTACAACACAAACGGAACAACTTTTGTATCACTGGCCTGCTTAATTGTTATAGCCTATAGGTCATATTGCATGGCACGCCGTCTTTTGAAAGACTTCTGCTTTATTTGTCCTATTCTGTTTTATTCTGTTCTGTTTTCCCTCATTGTTCACTTCTCATGTTTAAAAAGATTGATATTGGGTTTAATATGAATGACCTTTTTTACTCGCTCTCATAAAAAGTAAAGTCTGAAAACATTTTATCAGAGATGCAGACAATTGCCATATTTAACAGTAAATCTGACTGGTTGTAAGGTTACTGTAAGAACGTTTGTGATTGATTGAATACGTAATTAGTCAAAAATATAAACGGCACGTGGTACTATCAGACATTAAGGCTAAAAGGGTAACGTCCTGGGGTCGTGTTTCCATTGTGGTCCTATGTATTTAATTCATCAACATAGCATAAAAGTAACACTAAAAGATATCATCAACTAATAAAAAACCCTTTATGCACAAAAGAGAAACAGGAAAAGCTTTAGAAGTGAATGAATGCTATCAGAATGAAGTCTGATAGATGCATGAAACTGTCTCTCATCAGGTATGTGTTTACTCAGATACCTGTCCTGTCCTCAGTTAAACCAAGACTTTGCTGCTGTGACCAGTGTGGGGAAAAGTTAATTAGAAACAATAGTACATTTAAACAAGGCAATTAAACCTTACATAAAACAAAAGAAGTCAAACAAAAACAGGTACAGTGCAGAAGAGAAAAACAAATCTCTCAATCAAAGGCAGCGGCAAACAGAAAAGTCTTTAGTTGCAGACCTGCAGTTTTCTGGGAGTTTGTTCTAGATATGTGGTGCATAAAAACTAAATGCTGCTTCCCCACGTTTGTTTTTGGTTTTAGGGACAGAAAGCAGACTACTGTACATGACGTTGGTTCCATTCATGTTAACACGTTCTGTCTCACTTTGACCACTTTGACAACTTTGTTCAACTCTCACAGGCTCCGTCAAGCAGCGTTGAGTCATCTGATGATTGATGTCCAACTAGCAGGATCCTCTGGACACCCAGGAGGATGAATATTTTTTACTTACATTTACCACACACACACACACACACACACACACACACACACACACACACACACACACACACACACACACACACACACACACACACACCATAGTTTGTTGTTGTTTTTTTTGAGCTACTGAAATTGGAATTTTATAATTAACCTACAGTTGAACTGTTATAAAGTTTGTTCATAGAAATGTCACACATTTTGGACAGGTTCCATTGTAGACATTGTGACATTGTAACTAATCTTTGTAATTATAGTTTATTCATCATAATTTGATATTATTGTAGCATGTTAATGTTTTCTCATCATTTTTCTTAAATCGTTTGATGCATATTCAGCACATGATGACATAACGTTATGCAACTTATTTTATAGTTGTATCAGTTGTGGTCTATACTGCAGTGAACAAACCCGAATGTTTGTCATTTGGTTTTCATTCACCTAAGGAATCCCATTATGCGTTGAATTTGAATGTTGAGGTTGTTTTTGTAGTTATGGGACTCTACTTGTATGCTTCATAATTCTCAACGCGTTGCAGGGAGAGATATGATGTCCAGAATCAAGCATTCAACCAAGCCGTGTATTAAACACTTTATAATATATGGATTATATATGGAGCTTGTGATAGCCAAACAGCGGAACAGAAACCTTTCGAAGAAGCCCAAGCCCTTTGACAAACCCAACTAAAACCCAACTTTGTTCCTCCACCAAGTCATGTTTATTCCCAAGTAATGGTTTATAGCCAGTAATTAACCACAACTAGCGAGACGGCTCACCTAAACATCAACTGGGGAGGCATTGGAAGTAAAGTGTCATTGCGAGTGCAAGCAAGAAGATCTGCAGGAACACAAAAGGCAAAATACATCTAGCCAGGACCAAGTGTGGAGAAGAGGGGTCACATGTGCAGCGCACAGCCTCAGCGGCTGGTGAGACGAAGGAAAGATCCAGGCAGGAAAAAACCCACAGTACTGGAGATTTCTACGCACCTGTGTCACCTCAAGACCTCAGGAGGGACCCACCCAATACCTCCAGCCTCTTGTTGGTTTAAAAAAAACAATAGTTTACGGAGCCGGAGGGAGGAGTTTAGCCTTGGCCAGGAGGAGGAGATGGGCAGTGACTTGGCCACCACTGTCGACCCTGCCATCAGGAGGGTGTAGCGGTTCAAGGGTCGAAACACCTGATGATCGATGGTCCCCGCCTGAAGACATCAAATTTTCCTGGCCAAGGCTACATTCACCAAACGTGAATGAAGGAGAAGCATCGTTAGATGTAATTATAATCATGTTATAAGCAGGTCCTGTCCATCCTCTGCTGGGGTCAATAGTTAGTTTACAGGACCAACTTGTACATATAGAATTCATTTTCAGTGTCTTGGAGTTAAGTGGTCATTTATCAGTAGCTACAAGGGACAACGGTTTCCATCTTTGCTCTCTGTATGGTCTGCTTGGATGTTAACATAATACAGTATGCTGCATGGCTATTTTTGCACCAAGCATCTTTGCGTAAAGGGGTAGTTCACCCAAAAAAAAAACCTTATCGATTAGTCACCCCATGGAGACTTGAATTCATGGATATTTTTGTTGTGTTTTTTCGCATTTCTAAGCCAATAATTTGATGCGGACCGGTAGGCAGCGGTCCTACCGGAACCGCTGCCGGTCATCAAATTATTGGCTTAGGAATGCGACAAAACAATTTAACAAAAATATCTATGAAGTCAAGTCTCCATGGGGTGACTAATAGATAGGAAAAACAAAATCATTTTGGCGGTGAACTATCCCTTTAACCTGAGGCCCACATACTTTTAAATGGACTCAATGAGACATTATGTGAAATATACTTATTACATATACTACAGCTCATACATACTAAATAAATGTACTACAAAAATAAATATACTACAAGGTATCTATGAGCAGGCTGAATTCCTAAAAGACAAGTTATTTTGATGTGTATATGTGTGCCATTGAATTCTGCTTCTTACATATTTTAGAACTCTTATGACCACAATGGAAACGAGCCTTTTTGTGTTATCCTTTTAGCATTGCTTGCATAATTGTACTTACTGTGCTGTTTGCTATTTGTTAATAAAGTATTACATTTTAACACTGCTGCTGAAGATATCATACCTCTCTTAACATGTTAATCATACCTGCTGTTCTACCTGTATTTCAACTTTATTGTAGGAATGATGCAGTGTCAGGGGGTCCCCAGCTAAATGCATTTAAGTCTAACCACTTTTATCCCCATTTTATACTTTGGCTATTCTAAAATGGCAGATCTGCAAGCTCACAATGTGTTGCAATGTGAACCGGTGTGAGCTTGTAGGCCTACTTTTGAAAAATGTTGAATTGGTGATGAGTGCCTGTGTTGGATGTGGTTCTGTGTTATTTTTTCCCGCTGCAGGGTCCTTGGCCTGGGGTCCTTGCCTCCCATCATTTCTTTATTATTATTGTAGCGACAATGCAGAACCAAACCAAATTTTATTCCGGTATTCCATGCATTACAATCTTGAACATCAATGAGTGTAATATGTGAATACTATGTTTGTTATGAGCCAATCAGGCCGAAGGCATGGCGAGAGAGTATGTTTTACCCTCCGTCCGTCCGTCCGTGTGTGTGTGTGTGTGTGTGTGTGTGTGTGTGTGTGTGTGTCCGTCCTGTCTGTGTGTTAGCAGCTTATCTCTGGCACCGTTGGCCCGGTCGCTGCGAAACTGTGCACACCCACTCCCTGGATGCCAATTCAGAACCTCTGCCTCAAACGTTTCACATGGGCCTGTTATAGCACCACCAGGAGGCCGATTTGTGCAAAACCCATTTTTTTCCCATTACTCCTACAGTTTTTAACCAAACCTCATGCAAATCGGTACACAGTATCTCTATAGTCATGTGATCAACCCTGATCTGTCCGATTTCCCATATTCCATCCTCATTGGTTAAGGTTGCCATCCAAAGTTTGCAGGATTGGTGCGTTTTGAACAAACTGCCTCAAATCATGAACGCAGCTTGCCATTTCCATAAAATTGCACACGCACATTCCCATTAGGCCGAGGAAGAAATGCCACTTGAAATGGTTCAAATCAGCCTCATGGTGGCGCTATAACAGGCCGATTTGCATTTTTAACTATAACTGCACCGATCTGCGTGAAACTTAGCACGCACACTCCCTAGAGGCCAAGGGAAAACATCTGCACTGCATTCTTCACATCTGCTTTTTACAGCGCCACCAGGAGGCCGACTTATGTACAATACATTTTTGGATATTAATCCTTCAGATTTTATCCAAACATCACGCAAATCGGTACACAGTATAGTCATGCGATCAAGATGCATCTGTCCGATATTTCATATTCCATCCTGATTGGCTAAGGTTGACTTCCAAAGTTTGCAGGATTGGTCCGTTTTAAACAAAATGTCTCAAATCATGAACGCGGCGTGCGATTTCCGTTAAAATGTGCACGCACATTCCCACTAGGCCGAGGAAGAAATGGCACCCTTTACACATTGGCCTATTATAGCGCCACCAGGAGGCCACAATAACTTACCTGACCTGGCGGAGACCTGTGCTCCGAGGAGCACTTTTTCTAGTTATTGTTGTTTTGGTAGAGGAAAATGCATTGTGTTATCTGTGTAACTACTGTACATAGGAGGTTTCAGTGTGGGACAATACTGCCCTCTAGAGGGGATTAGCAGTAACGTAGTAGAACAAATCCAAACTTGCATGATCACACAGTATACTAAGCACGTCTTCTGATATAAGAAAATAATTGCAGCCAGTCAGACCTGAGCCTCAGGGGTACGGCTGCACTGTCCACTTCCTTGTCGTCAATCAAGGTTTATTAAATGCCCTGTTATCTACCAACATAAGTTGCTTGGTGGTTGCTGGCCGTGGGTCTGCTGCTGTATTTATTATTTATGCTGGTGCCAGGGTGAGTAACATGTCTCATGAATGTCGTTCTAATCATGTTTAATTCTGGTATGTAAACAAATCTGTTGATCATTTAGGTTGATGTTCATTCATGTGCCCTGTGCTGACTTTCATGTGGCAGGAAGGAATTCTTTGAGACACACATATAGGGCTGTCACGACTACACATTTAAGTTGACGATTAATTGTCACTCAAATGATTGCGATTAACGATTTAATTGTGTGTTTGGCGGAACATATGAATACAAAGACTGTTCGTCTTTTAAGCTTTGTAATAAAACATTGCACAGGGTAGATATGATAAATAACTGAAACATACAAATACATAAATTATTTAGTCATTTTATACATGTTATAAAACAAACTCGAGGTCCTTTAGAACGATGAACTGCAGCTCTCAATGCAATCTCTATGAGAGGCATTGTAAAATACCGTAATTTCACTGGTTAACTACTGAGGCTGTAGCGATTTTTTTGGTGTTCTAATAAAGTGTCCCATTTGTTTGAGTTGTCCTTTTTAATGTGACATACCTGCCATCTGAATATACATCCCACAATAGACTATAATAGCCCATTCTCCATCAGTGTTTCAAAAGTTCTAGCATCTGAAATCTAAGGTTTAAGTGGTCGCATGGTATATACGTCATTGACGTATCCCTTAGGTTTTCAATACCCAGATACGTTTGTGTCTCAGTCTCATGTATCATTTTTATAGGCTATTTATTTTGGACAATTATCCAAACGGCATCTTGCAAGACTATTTGTATATTAATACTAACCTGGAGTATTCACTAAGTAGTTGAACATGTCGGGATATGTCACTCCTCCATTTAGTTGGGTTATTTCCCCAACTTACATTCAGTCAAGTTAATACAACAACGGTAAACCGACACGTTTTAATTTGTCATGTACCGTCGGAGCTCCGTGGTGGGTAGAAAATTAATATAAGCCTATCAGATGTTCAAAATATAGAAATATGAAGAAAGTCAGTCGGGATTAGGATGAGAATTCCCGACTTCACAATCAGAGTGGACGCTCGGCGCTCGTGAAGACAATGTGTGTGATGTCACTGAAATGCGACTACTGTGTCTGTCTGCAGTCTACCCTCTGCTGTGTTAACATTATGGGTAACCCATAAAAGTGGCAAATTAAATGTGAAACACATCAACTATTAAGAAAACAAGAAGACATGTTGACAAAGACACTCCATACATTTGGAAACATATTTGTATTTAAATCAATATCGTCTCCAGTTAATATTGGATCATTTTAAAAGTTGTAGTAACTCTCATATCCTCTCAGAGCTGGGAATGCATTGGCAGCTGCAGTACATCGTTCTAACGGACCTCGACTGGAGGCACCGTCTCAAAAGTGGGCGTGAAATTTGTAGTTCCCGTGTTGGTCTACGCTTACACACAATGCTTTTTCTTAGATATATATGAAACACAATGTACTTTCATTTTAGTATTGATAAAAAGGTTTTAGGTCAAATGCTACACATTAATGCAAACAACCTACTCCTCCAAAGAGAGAGAGGCGTGGCTGCAACTCAATACTGTATATAAAGTATTGTATGCAGAAAGGTCCAAGAGGATCAGTTACAGTCCCACACACATCAGAATGAGTAAGGGATCCAAGTGACTTTGAACATGGTGTGATTGTTGGTCCCAAAAAGAGCTACGCTCCTGTACAGCACTGGTTCTCAAGGGGACCCCCAGGTGTCCTTGAAGGGGTTCCAGGGGATCTCCAAATGTCTGTTGTGAACAAAATCGGTTCTGTTTGTACACTTATTTTTGTTTCCCAGTGATAACAAAAATCTGAGAATAAATAAGCCAACATCTGTTATTTCTTCAGCTCTCGGGCTGTTATTTATGGGAAAGTGGGACTCTTTTAGAGTCATGTGGCCTGAACAGGTTGTGATTCAACAAGCTTCTCTGGGTGTTGATGTTACAAGTGGCTGCGTGTTAGTTATATTTCCTGCAGTGTAGGCGATCGTCGCCTGGCAGTGACTGCATTAAAATGTGTTCATCTCCTTTTTGCCACACAAGGAACAAAGGGGTTCTTCACAGGGATCCCAGAGAACCATGCAGAACGTTTTGCACAGCCTCGCCGATCCCCACAAGGCCACAACAGCACTGCTTCAAGCTGAACCATAACAAGACAGGCTGTAACCAAAACCATATAGCTATCAAGTCTGCCTAGTGGAGACATCTAGGCTCTTACAAACTATAGCATATAGCATATCTTATGATCAACACTTCCAGGTAGAATTATTTCATCAGGAGACATCAAAACAAAATCACAAAAAGTTATTATAAAACAAAAGTTAATTATAAAATAACTACTTACACAGATTCAGATCATTTTCTAATCTTATTATCACTGATTTAGAAAGATAATCATAAAAGTGAATATGAATTGATTTTGGTCAATAATGAAACCACTATTATTCAGTTATTATTGACCAACTGTGACTTTTTTTTTAGATTTAGATAGTTACTTGTAATCGTGCACTATTTCAAACTTGAACCGGCGAAGACCACACCCCCTGCCCCTGCCACTCACACGCACGACAGGGTTGCCATGTCCACTTATTATAAGCTACTTTGGGCTTGTTTTTCTTTAGTTGCTTGTACATATTGGTAGTTACGTTTTTTTGGCCTTGTTTCTAAAGTGTAGTTGCTTATTTGGGCTTGTTTCCAATCCATACGACAGGTAGCCTACACGGCTTGTTTCCTAATGCTGTCTAAACAACTTGTTTAAACCAGTGGTTCTCAAAGCTTTACATGTCAAGGATGTCCGCGGACCCCAGCTGTAAATATTGTTTGACAGGTACTATTGTATGTAGGCTACCATATTTGTGTTGTTAAAACGTTTAAAAAAATATTCCACATTTGTCACATTTTTTCCAATATTTTTTTGAAAATATCTACAAGCTCACAACGTGAGCTTGGATATTCAGTAAAGTGCGCATGTGGCTCTTTTGGGCTTGTTTTCATAGACTGGTTGCTTATTTCTCTCGCAAAATCTGGCAACATTGACTAACACACACAGCCTCACATAACAGCGGACAGCGGTCGGAGCAGCAGTTTGTTTGGGCAGAGAAGTTCAGTAAGTGCAAAATATACCGTTTCCACCCTGATACTGATTAATAGCTTGATTAAACGTTAGGGGACTATTTTGGCATCGCTATATCCGAGCCTTAATGTTCATGTTGTTGTCAAATGCAAATATAAAATGAATGTGTAGTCATTAACATGACACGTTTCCGTTATCAGACGACTGCATGGCTATAACGAGTGTACAACGTGCTGCCTGAGTCATAACCAGTCCTAGACTACCGTCTGGCGTCTGCTAGCGTGTTATTATTTAGCTAAACGAAAACGCTGGCTCTGCTAGCATTTGGCAGGACAAACTGGCGTCATTATATGCAGCTCTGCCAGAGCTATATATGACGCCAGGGTTAGGGCTAACCCTCTGGTCCATAGCGTTAGAAGGAGGAGTTCTCCTTACTGCTATGGGACTTTCAAAGGTCACCAGACGTCTCGACCCAGGACAATTCGCCCAGCCGCGAATTTGAGACAGCTCGACCCAAATCGACCGGGTCTAATTATCTGAAGTAGTATCTCTGTGTAACCCCTAGAGGGTAGTAGAGTACAAGGTACAAGGTGACGGTGAGGGAGGTCCTGAGTATATTTATAGTATATTTAAGAGTAAATATTGTAAGCATGCTCCCCCAGTTGCATACTTTTTTTTAAGAAGTGTTTTTGTAAACCTTCTTTTCTAAATGAAATAATAATGTATGCCTTATTGTAATGTTGTCTGTTTTGTCCTCCTCTCCTCTAAAATCATTTGAAAGTAGCAGATCTACACTAGTTGCCATCATTAAACACAACACAAGAGGTGAAATGAATTAACGTAACTGTTATTTTATTTGACAAAACAGGGCAGTGTAAAACAATTTCAATGATTGAAAAAAAGGTCAAAAATAGTAGTATATAATGTAAGTAAGATGAAATATGCAGTATATTTATAGTATATTTAAGAGTAAATATTGTAAGCATGCTCCCCCAGTTGCATACTTTTTTTTAAGAAGTGTTTTTGTAAACCTTCTTTTCTAAATGAAATAATAATGTATGCCTTATTGTAATGTTGTCTGTTCTGTCCTCCTCTCCTCTGAAATCATTTGAAAGTAGCAGATCTACTCTAGTTGCCATCATTAAACACAACACAAGAGGTGAAATGAATTAACGTAACTGTTATTTTATTTGACAAAACAGGGCAGTGTAAAACAATTTCAATGATTGAAAAAAAGGTCAAAAATAGTAGTATATAATGTAAGTAAGATGAAATATGCAATATAAATGAAATCCCAATTATAATATTTGCATCTCATATATGATGCCTAATTCTCCTTATTCAAGATTTAAGATGGGGAACATATACAGTTGGAGGAGGGTACAGCATTGTGTAAACAGAGCTATGTTCTATATGGGAGAATAAAATGAGTGCAAGAATAATTGTCAGACAACACAGAGCTGCTGCTAATGTGTAGACTGAACGTCACTTTATGACTGAATGACAAAATAATAATTTCCATAACACATAGAAATAATATAGTGTATTCAAAGCACAGCATACAATCAATAAAGGCATTACCATTATAACTATAACTTTTCTTATATATCAGACTTTTAAATTTCATGTGATTATTCACAAAACCCCTAGGAGAGGTCATACTCTGCTATGGGGATGGATGATGGTGCTGATGATGGCTGCTAGCCTTAGGAATGTGATTGATGTTGTTGATGGCCAGTGTCTCTGTGTTTCTCTGCATATAGCTGCATTCTATATACAGTTTTAACTTTAAAGGGACATTAAGCATGTATACAAGTCTTACATCCATCAGTGTTTGAGGTGATCAAAAGGAAATAGGCTGAAGCTAAACATTTATGATAGCCTATCCTTCCTTAAACATGATTAAGGACACGGTCATATGCTGTGTAGCCTACATATTCACCTTGTAAACAAAATGTAAGTAAGATGAAATATGCAATATAAATGAAATCCCAATTATAATATTTGCATCTCATATACGACAACACTGACTGAGCTGCTGCTAATGTGTAGACTGAACGTCACTTTATGATGTTCTGTAAACGTCCTCTGGGTGGCTCCCTTTAGCTTCCATTAGCCTCCATTAGCTTTGTAACGAGTGCAACAAAAACACCAACACAGTCCCACACCAATACAGTCTTGAAGCTAAAGCATTCATAGAAACTTATTATAACATGGCAACTTTGCACTTTACCTGAAAAGGGGAGAATAAAGTGAGTGCAAGAATAATTGTCAGACAACACAGATTGAGGATCGCCAGGCTGAACCAATTGATAATAGACACACTGTAAGGATTTAGAGCTGAGGTAAGGAGGTGTCTAATGGCTGTGCTTGAAAGCCTTATCACATCAAGAAGACAATAGGGCTTGAGGTAAGGAGGTGTCTATCTCAATGGCTGTGCTTGCTTGAAAGCCTTTGGGCTTGTTTCACCCTGACAGACAAATAATAATTGTTTGGTAAATCAATGTACATATTATTATTATTATGTCTCTGTCTCTCTCTCTCTCGCGGTCCGAGTCGAATTTGGGTCGAATTGTCGGGTCGAAAGCGGGTCGACCTGTCCGGGTCGAATTGTCCCGGGTCGATACGTCTGGTGACCCTTTCAAACCATTGCGCTCGCACCACAGGCTGCGCAGTCTCTCGTCTGTAATAAAAATACAAAATACGCTTTTATACTCACCAAAACAAAGACGGTTTTATGGAATTGAAAGCCTACTGTATAGTGCGAACACCCTGAGCCCCCCAGCTCACGTCTTCAATACACTTTTTGGTCAGAAAATGAAATATTTCACAGAAAGGAAAAATCTGGTCAGCAGAAAAATGCCATTGACCAGATCTGTGTAGTGTGGAGTAACCAATTTTCTTTTTCCGTGAAAAATTTTATTTTCTAGATGTGAGGTGGGGGGCTTAGAGTGTTCCCACTAAATAGAGTAGGCTTTCATCTCCATAAAAAAACATCTTTGTTTTTGTGAATAACAATAGTGCATTTTTTTATTTTTTACTAAAGACGAGGCCTGCTCCACCGCAGGTGTGAGGGGAAAGGATCGAAAGTACCATAGCGTTAAGGAGAACTCCTAACATTATGGAACAGAACTACTATAAATATCATAGCTACACATGCTATAGCTGCGCTGCCTACATTCATTTGATTAACTGTGCAGTGGATATATTTTATTACACCCATGGCCAGTTGTGATGATACAGGCCTATTATTCTGCCTACACATGTCCTAGTATGAGCAATTAGGGCAAGGGGATCAACGTCACGTGATTCCCTTGTTTGACCCTGCAAAAACTCGGATGTGTGTCTCAAAGAATATGATTATTGGCAGAATCGCAAAAAGTTTAGAATATTTGACGATCCCGTTTTCATTTTGACTAAATAAACCCCAAAAATGGAATGCAATTCCAATGGTGAAAACTGTGTTTTTTCACCTGGTGAAAGGAATGTCAGATTTTGTCACGCCTCGAATTACCCATATGTGTGTGTCAAATAATTATTTGATTCTTTGCGGGGTCAAACAAGGGAATCATGTGACATTGATCCCCTTCCCCTATTCGCTCCTACTAGGACATGATGTTAGCCTGATTATCAGCCTGAAGCTGTGTGGAGCTTCAGTCTGACATTGGCTGCAGTGTCCGCGATTACCAGGGGGAGGGGATTCAAATTTCCCTAAACCAATCACAAGAGATCCACGGATCTGCCTACATCTGACGTCATTGCACAGTTTGTTTTAGCAAATATTCGCTGATTGGCTTGTCGTTAGACCACCCCCACCTCCGACTCTGATTTGACAGGTTTTTCTTAGACCGTGAAAAGCCAGAGGCTCACATTATGACACCAGACCAAGAGGAGCTCACTCAGAGAGTGGGCGGGGTCTATGGTCTGGAACCAGGCTAACATGATGTATGTGTAGGCAGCAGAATTTATGCTTGGGAGGTTATTGCTTCGTCACTCCACGGTGTCTCCCATCAAAAATGGATGACCTACAAGCTCAGTAGCTCTCACCCGGTCGCAAATGTGACACGCTGTGAGCTTGTAAGTCTGATATTTTCAGCATGTGACAACTTCGTGCGACAAAGCATAAATCAGGCTTTGTATGTTTTGCAGCGCGCACTGGAGGATTAGTTGGAAATAGTTTTGTAATGCAATGTTGTTGGTCTCAGCAAGGTACGGATACAAGGTTTATGGTATTTTATATATTATACAATGATAATGCTGATGTTGATATTGATATAACACTAAAATCAATACCAGTGCATTGTTGTGGAATTCACCTTTAGGCAAAGACCATACTAGTGTTCAGGAGGTACTCAACCCCAGGACTTGACTACAAGTGGAAGTTGCATATAAAAAAACAAAAATTGTGAAAATGGCCGATCTACAAGCATACAATTAATCACGGTGCAACACGTTGAGAGCTTGAAGATCTGTCATTTTCACTATTTTTACATTTTTATTTTTGTTTTTATATTAACTCATTCACTGCCAGAATAAATGCATACATAAATCATTCACTGCCAGCAATCTTTCGATTTTCTTACCTTTTCAAGTAGTCAACATTTTCATCTCCAGTATGATCGATCCCCCGATAGTTGCTAATCAGGGGGGTTTCACTGTGCTTCCGCTAAAAAAAAAAAGACATCCCAACCTCCCGTTTGCTTGATATAGGCCGTTGAAAATAGCATGTCTCGTCAAAAATACATTGTAAAATATATAAGGCGAGATACTCGCGATTTCCCAAAGACAGAGTGTATACATTAAAAAAACTCACCCACTGCCAGCGATTTTTAGATGTTCGATCCCCTGATGGTTGCTAATCACAGAGGGTTTCATTGTACTTCCGGAAAAAAAAAAAAAAATGTCTCGGCCAGAAATACATAGCGGTACATCTTCGGATCGCGTTATCTCTGGTTCTGTGTGAACAAACTAAAAAAGACTGTTGCGGAAAATGTGGCATAAGTGGTTAATTCATTATGTATTTTAAGTTTGGGTCCCAAGGGTCCCTTCATAGATGTGTAGTGCATTCAAAAGTACAATATTGGTTGCTTGCATCTGAAAAAAGACATAATACTCAAGTACAGATACTGAGAAAAAAACATGTACTTTGTTACTGTCCACCAGTAGTCCTCAGCGTTACTTTAACTATGGGAGCGTACAAATGGAACCAAATGTCCATTTGATTACATTTCTCAGTAACACTGAGTTTACAGTGCAACACTATCTGTCGTACAGGTCTACCAACATCGATCCTAAAGTGTTCCATCAGTGTGTGAAGAACAGAGTTGTAGCAGCGATGCAGACCACCATGTTGAAACCAGTGATCAAGTTACACAGAATAAGTATGTACTGTTTTATTATGTTACTGTTGTATTATGTTACTTTAAACATTTAGTCTAATAGGTATGAACTGTTTCTTTATTAGGGATGCACCGGATGGAAAATTCTTGGACGAATACTGAATATAGGATATTGAAACCAGTGATCAAGTTACACAGAATAGGTATACACTGTTTTATTATGTTAATGTATTATGTTACTGTAAACATTTAGTCCAATATGTATGTACTGTTTTATTATGTTACTGTAAAAATGTAGTCTAATATGTCCTGTTTTATTATGTCACTGTAAACATTTAGTCTAATGGGTAATCACTGTTTCTTTATTAGGGATGCACCGAATGGAAAATTCTTGGCCGAAACCGAATACCGAATATAGGATGTTCAAACCAGTGATCAAGTTACACAGAATAGGTATGTACTGTTTTATTATGTTACTTTAAACTATTGTGGCTGTTTAAAAGATGTTAAAGGGATTCTAGGCAACTTTAAGCCTAAATGTAAAACATATTTATATATATATATATATATTTTGCATTTTTTTCTGCTCTATCAGCCACTATATAATGATGCTGGGGTGTTTTCCTGCATTGAAACACTGTCCTCTTTCTGAAATCCGTATTTTCCCTATTGTTTATGTTTGTCCGGGACGTAAATTAACGCACGCATGTGCGCGTCCGTGCGCGTCCGTGTCCGTATGAACGTTTTACTTTCGTTTTTTAAACGCTCTCAAACTTCGTTTTTGAGGCACAGAATTTACTTTTAAGATAGCGTGTGGATAGAATTTAGTTGTTTAACTTCATATATGTGGTCAATTTATCATGAAAGTGCCTATTTAAAAATAAAAAGTCAGAGAACCAGCAGGGCGGGCAGTTCCGCATATTGTATCCCAATAAAGCAACCTATTTTGGGCATGGTCCATTTAGAACTCCCCCCTGCGTCACCCCCTGGTGGTCGGGGAAACAAACTGCTGGAGGGGCGGTGTTTTTTTTCTTTATTTATCTCAGAACCTGCCTACAATGCCTTTAAAGGCCGTGAGGAGCAAAACATGAGAGGTAGGAGACACTGTATGACGCGCACGTACAAATAATGCAGGTCCACTCCAATCCGTGCTTTTGACCATTTATTCCACAAACACAGGTTAAGTTCCCAACTAACTATTGTACTACCGTGGATGTTATTTGTGATATGCGTTTCAAACGGTCAACAGGAAATGTCGGCTCTCACGTTCACCCCCTCTGTCCAGATTCCCACACTATAGCCCAGGTGAACGCCATGACTGATATTAGCGTGGCAGCGCCCCAGCTCCTGTGCTCACGCCCACCACCAACTACCAGTGCAGTGCTCAATCTGTCAATCAATGTCAAATACCCGATGTCAATAATAATAAAACACGAGACTTGGGAAAAGTCACATTATGGCTCCTACATTCCGGACCCTAATTATGGGAACACATTAATTACACAATCAACATTATGTAGGAGACAGCAAGAAACTTAAAAAAATTAAAAAAAAAGATTTATTCTTTCTTATTTAGCCCAGAAATAAAAGTTAGCTTAATAAAAGTAACGTTGTCCATCAACTCAGTGAGTAAAGTCAGGGAAAAATCTAAGTCATTGTTTGTGTGTTAAAATGTCTGTCAAAGTCTATGAAGCTCAAAGGTCAGCTGCTGTCCTCATGGATCTTCTGCTTCCTGTAGTTCAACTTAAGAGAGACTTCACCACACAGAATGAATGCAATGATGTTTATTACAATAATGGAATTACAGTAATTTTGTAAGCATAAAGAAACAATAAGAATTAACAAGTTGGCGCATCGATCTGTAGCCTCAGATCAGATCCTGCCTGGTGAAAGGCAGGGGGCTCCGGAGCCCGCCCCAAAGGAAGAGGTGAAATGGAATTCATACCTGAGAATAGCTATATACAAACATGGATCGGGTGAGATTTCCAGGAAGAGACAGGACATCTGACCTTCATTTCTAGAGGGAGAGAAAAAAAGACTGACACCTGCTGTAGTTGAACCTTCACGACTGAAGGTTCGCAAGTGGTATTAAAATCCTCCTGCTGCTTATTGGAGCCATCCGACTGATGGCTCGCAAGGAGGTTATTATGCTCCTGCCATTATGGGACCCTTCACGACTGAAGGGTCGCAGGAGATAATTGTTGCTCCTGCTGCTATTGGAGCCATCATGACTGAAGGCTCGCAGGAGGTTATGCTCCTGCCATTATGGGACCCTTCACGACTGAAGGGTCGCAGGAGATAATGGTTGCTCCTACTGCTATAGGAGCCCTCACGATTGAGGCTCGCAGGAGATGAGTGTTTAACAGAATGATGAAAAATGAGAAGATAATGACCTGATGCTTTTGAGTAGCTGGTGAAGGGCTAGCTGGGTAGCTTTTGCCGGCAGAATCTAATTAGAGAAGAGAGATTAAATCTGAGAGGCGTCCTCACGATAGAGGATTCAAATTAACTGATGCATGTTTGTATGAGAATGTCACCTATTGATGTTGGAAAACTCCCGGCGGTGGTCTCCTGTGTGAAGGAGGGACGGAATGATGAAGGATGGTATGAGCAGTTTGTGTGATTATCCTATGAGAGAGAAAACAGATTAAAGAGCTCATGACAGGATATTAAGTAGAGATTTGAAAACATATGGACACTTCACCGATAGTGAAGCTACTGGGGTCAGAAGTTGAGAGAAGTAGGCAGACCTTGAGAAACCCCCGTGGAGTGGAAAGTACACTGAATAATTAACAATAAAATATAAATAAGCAGAATGGCAGATTGGGGAAAGAAATATACGCTAGAGTGCTGAACCCAGCCACCTGACACAACCACCAGTAAATGTAAGTACCAAACTAGCAGCCATGAATCTCTGGGCGTCGAGTACTGTTGAAGCCTCTGGTCTAATGTATTCAGAGTAGGCAGATGAAGACCATTTTCCCATGGACTTCAGAGTATGAACCGGAATACCGCTAGTAGCAGCTCCGATTCTCAGGGAGTGACTTGAGAATCGGTAGTCCGCATTTTTTTTAGAGAATGGAGGTGACAGGAGAAAAAACTTTGGCAGAGAGCCAGACCATTAGTAAGGAGAAACCAGGCGACATATATTATACAAAATCTAGCAGAGGGCCTCTGACAATAAATTAAAGAAGTGAGGACTGCTTCTGCAGGTGCACGTCAGCCGCACTGCAAAGTAAAATTGAGCGGTTAATTGTCGGTTATGTCCGCCTTCGCCAACCATGCACCTTGGCCTTTCAATTTTTATTAGCTTGATTACGATGTCAATGGAAGCGTAAAGCAGAGAAACGTTTTCAAGCGGAATCATCTTCCTATAATTTGACAAACCTCTGTCATGGTGTCATGGTTGGTGGTTGGTGAGGCCAAAATTGCTCTGCCCGGTTCTCCTCAGCGGCTGGGGCAATTGATCCGAAATTGCATACAGCCATTGCCCATTACCATGTGCACCTAACAGCGAAGCTCGTTTTTAGATATCACCAAATCTCAGCTGTTTATTAGCGTTTTTGTGTAAAACACTGTCACCATGGTTACGGTGTTGCCTCCCGAGTTGCCAGATCATGTGCGCATATCCCCCCACGGATGCGTCGACGGGGTATGGACTAGTTGAATTAACACTAGGACAGGGGCCATTACGAGATGCTAACATGTCAATGATTAGACGCTTTTTACCAGAATATTTCCGAGTTGCGATCCCTATGGGATTAATGCGGAAAGGTTTAAGCGGTGAAATGAAGAAAGGACCGACCATGTACCCCTTTGACACTTCTTTCTCCAACAGTGAAACGACGATGTCTGGTTCTTTTAAATCAGATTGTAAATTATGGGACACGTGGATGGAAGTTCAGTGTGAAATAACACCAATACGGAAACCTTGTGATAGTCCTGTAAGAAGGTGATCTGAAAACTCGGGAGTCGGGATGTGTAGCTAAAGCAGAAGACAGCGCATGGATATTAATGGGAGTTGAAGGGTGATGTTTTAGAATGCTTTCGATAGGCGAGGGGCTTTTGCTCGAGGCCCCCCCCCCCCCTCTCCCCGGCTCTCAGAGGTCGGAATCGCCCTGGACACACTGACTTTGGATGAGGGTCCTTGCAAATGCTTCAAACATGAGAGAATTGATATTTAGAAAAGGTGCCAACATTTTCATTGAAATTATTGCAAATTGGAACATTATTAAAAAAATGCACCTCTCTCCTGCGGAGGTCTCTCTGGGGGCTCTCGGCCTGTGGACTGAAGGCAGGTGGATTAAAGCTTGAAACAGGCAAAGAACCGCTCGAGCATTGAGAAAAACACTGACTTGGGGCAAACATCCGCTCAACGTGTCACTCATTCTGGTAATCATTTCATTTCTCCTTTCGCTTGTGTCTGACCACATTTAAAGTTACAAATCATTCAAGGAAAATATGTTAATCTGGCCTATCTTATCCTTCCTAATCCTGAATGTGATAAACAGTTAATTGGAAATGACCAGTTTTCCGCTGTGTTCAGACCCTCGGATCCCCATGTTAATAGCACACTTGATTTTTGTGATTTCGTCATAGCTTTTGGAATCTTTAGAGATACACTCTGTGATACTTTTCCTAACCGTGGAACTGATCTCCACTCCTACCTTGCTCTCATTAGCGAACTCAAACGCAGGTACGGTGGGTCACTGTTCTATGACTACCACAAAGCGTTTTCAGCTAAAGCAGCTTTGTACATTACTCGATTTAACACTATTAGATTGGTCTTGCCTCGACAAAGAATTGCTCATTTTACATACGGGTGACCACCAGGCCCTCACCTGTCATATTTGCAGTCAAGTGGGTCACTCAGCTGAGGACAGATTGAACACCGAGCTAGGAGCAGGAGGAGACACCGTGTTGTTAGCAGTAGCCGCTACTTCTGCTGTAGAAGTAGAAGCTAAAAGAGGATGTACGAGTGCGGGTCTAGCTGAGGAGGAAGGTGTGGACCCCATTTGGTTCAGCCTGGAATCCAGCCCCCACTGCATTCATCAATGTAGTCATGGCTGTCATCAGCAGAGCGGTAGTGCTGGGTGTTGTAGGACGAGAGCCGCTGTGATCCGTGTCAAATCGGGTTGGTGAGCCACCCGAACCCCCCGAAACGTTACGGCTGCGCCCGCTGCGCTTTGCTGGGCGGAGTGTTTCTTTTTAGCCTTAGCCTTGCCTCTGGGTAGAGGCAAACCATTGGACGCTAAATCGGGCTGAGGCTGAGCTATCTCCAGTGTATTTAAAAGGAGATCGACCAGTTGGGGATGGGTCAAGCCCGGTTCGGCAATGATGCCGTGATTATTGGACAGAGTAGCGATGATTCTATCGTCGGGCCATGAAGTAAACTCTGCTGCAGCGAGCCGGTTGCTGTGGCGACACAGGACTCAGCATCTGACATCGCAGCTGTGCAACCTGATCTGAACAGATAGCATGAGAGAGTTAGGGAAGGAGGAGGCATGTTTTAAAGGAACACTGTCATGAGCTGGACTGATCTGATTGGAACAGAACCAAATAGGGACATTGGGTTGATGGGAGAGGAATGTTTTGAGTAACAGTTCGTTCATCTCTCTGTTGAACTGTCGGTAATTAAAAAAACTTCTGTAAGGCAAGCCTTGGTGATAGGCCTGTCCATATAGCTGGTCTATGTCTTATGAAGTCCTCTTCTATCTGGAGTAGTTTTCACAATCCTTACAGTAAGCCATGAGTTGCGCGGTGGATGTGGCTAGTCCTTTATGTTCTCCCTTCTGCAGTCCATTCCTCTTCCTCTGACAGAAGCAAAGGATTTTCATCTCAGCCGTTCTGAGTTCCTCCACTGAAAGAGAACCACTAACAACCTGTTCTTTTCTCATATTTTCTCTTCCCTGTTGTTCTTTGTCCAAACCAGACTAAGCAACACTCAATTTCTTCCTCTTCCTCTGACACAGTAGCAGGTTCTTAAACTTGAGGATCCAATCAACAGACTTCTTCAGATGGTTCCAAGAAGAGAAGTGATTAATCAAGTGGGCTACTGCATCAGTTTCCTCTTCAGCCTGTACTGCATTCACCAACAGACTCGTCTTGACCTCAGGGCCATCTGTGGAGATCTTTAAAGAGTAATTTGGGTGTACAGGCCATTCCTCTTCAGAACCGGTGAGAGACTGAGGTCCAGAAACCCACGTGTCAGCTTTCATGAGTGATTCCTGTGAGTCTTGAAGTTTCAGCTCCTTTCTCCACAACTTGTCCATTCGACCTGCCACCATGGCAGCCGTCAGCTCCATGCAAGAGATGGTTGCGACATCAAGGCTAGCGACAGAGATCCTATTCACTGTGTCACGGTTATCCACAAGCAGTGTCATTCTTTGTCTCTTCTGAGAGGTCCATTCACTGTCCAGCACAGCATTGTTAGGACTGCATATGGGCCACCATCTACACTTCGAACAACTTGCCATGGTTCCAGTGCCTTGGGCACATTGATTTCGATCAACAGGTCAATACATGAATCAATTTCAGTTATTTTCACCGGCCCCTGTTAACCACTAGATTGAACTGAAATCAGAGCACTGCCCACTGCGGTCTCAGATTCTCTTGTGGCTTGCATTAAGTCTGTTACTCTTGAATAATCATGAAGAATGCTAGGGTGCTTCAGACTGCATACCATGCATGAAAGGCGCCTCCTGCAGTCACTACTCATGTGCCCAATACAAAATTATCCAAAACACAAACCATGTTCTTTTACGAAAGCAATTTTCTCACTGTGCGTCATCTTCTCCAATTGAAGGCATAGATCCAATGTGTGTCCATCTCCACAAAACAGACGGACTGTAGTTGCATATGAACGTCTCTCCTTCACCTCTGTTCCAGGTTCAACTTCTTTTTCTACTGTAGCAATGGTGGTGGCAAAACTATTCCTCTTTTGGAATTTAGGTTTCCACACATCTTCTTTTGCTGCCATAGATGGAGCATCCTTTATATCTCCAAAAATGGTATCACTTGTAATCTTCACTTCTCGTTCAATGAAGTTAACAATGTCAGTGAATGTAGCTCTCTGGCCTCTTCTTTCCTGTAAGTCACAGGCCTTAGTTCTCCATTTGTCCCTCTGTCTGTAGGGCAATTTCTTTATTATGGCTAGCATGTTGGTAGGCGTATTCAACTCATACAGGTAATCGAGCTCCTCCATGGCATTGCAGCATCCTCTCAGAAACAGACTGTATGCCTGTAGAGCTTCCACATCTTCAGATTTTATTGCTGGCCACGAAAGCGCCTTTTTGTAGGCGGAGGTGATTTTCTGTGCATTCCCAAAATGCTCCAACAGCAAAGCCCCTTGGCATATCTTCCGTCATGTGTCATATGCTGACAGCTTCTGACAAGCTCCCTGGGCTGTCCCCTGGTGTACTGTTCAAGAAAGTACAGGTAGTCTTTATGGTTGTCAGTCCTCTCTTCAATACTGTGCTCAAAAGCCCATATGAATGTATGACAGTAAACATTTAGTTTAGTAGGTATGTTCGGTTTTATTATGTTACTGTAAACATTTACTCTAATAGGTATGTACTGTTTTATTATGTTACTGTAAACATTTACTCTAATAGGTATGTACTGTTTCTTTATTAGGGATGCACCGGATGGAAAATTCACGGCCGAATACCGCATATAGGATGTTGAAACCAGTGATCAAGTTACACAGAATAGGTATGTATTGTGTTATTGTTTTATGTTACTGTAAACATTTAGTCTACTAGGTATGTACTGTTTCATTATAAGGGATGCACCGAATGGAAAAATCTTGGAAACCGAATATAGGAAACACTAAGAATAATTCGATATATATTTCTTTTTAAACATTTTTTTGTACCATGGTTGTGTCTCTGTTGAAGAGCTACATGATTATGACAAAACTTTTAATCACTATAATGGGTCCATTTTGAGATCAATCACTATAATGGGTCCATATTGAGTTATTTTAAAACGTATATTTATTTTTGTGTAAAATTATTTATTTACTATTGGGTAGTAATAAAAGATAATATGTCTCAAACATTGGCATGCCATAAAGTTGAATTATTGCAAATGAAATAAATATTAATTCAAAAAATTAAAATACATAATGTCTGCAGTTGCATTATTGCACATAGCCAAAATGCTTTAATAATATTAGGCCTGCCATTCCTTTTGGAGAAGTCAGTGAGGCGGCAGTGTCTCAGGGGTAGAGTGGCCGGATGGGAACCGCAAGGTTCCCAGTTCGATCTCGGGCTCCCCCAGAGTTAGTGTCGAAGTGTCCTTGAGCAAGACGCTGAACCCCTAATTACTCCCTAAGAGCAGGTTGGTGCCTTGCATGGTTTCCTCCTCCATCGGTGTATGAATGTGTGTGAATGGGTGAATGAATATTGCACAATCTACGTAAAGCACTTTGGATAAAAGCGCTATATAAATGCACCATTTACCAAGTCAGTTTAATTTTAACAAGAGACACACACACACAAAAAAATGAAGGTGGAAGCGTTTACAGCTGGTGTTGATTATTTTGCGCTGCGCAGGCTCTCAACTAGCACTTGTTAACCTACTAATGTTACAGTCCTTCCTACTCGTGTGTGTGTGTGTGTGTGTGTGTGTGTGTGTGTGTGTGTGTGTGTGTGTGTGTGTGTGTGCGCGCGCGCGGGGGGCTTGTGCGGGGAGGAATGCAGCTGGGCTCGGAGAAAAGCAGCTGCTGTTGTGTACTCCTCCTTTCAGCAGTGTGTTACTGAGAGAGACGCAGCTGCTCCATACTTCGCTCTACAACGGTGTTTTACCGATCGGATTGTGCTGTTAGTGTATGTCTTCTAAACATTCTGTAATATTTATTCAGCATTAAAATCATCTCGGCCGACAATCGAATATGCATTTTCTTTTGCCATTTTTGGCCGAATATTTTTGGTGGCAAAATGTTCTACTATTTATTATGTTTCTCACTCTAGTAGGGCGGAAAATTGATACGATAGTGCACTTGGTGATACAAGGGCGAAATTTGGCACAGATGACCTTCATATGACCCTAATTGATAATCAACCTCTGGCCACGCAGCATTCCTAAGATTTCAAGATGGCCACCACCAGTTTTCAAAATGGCTGCAACTGGGCCAATGTTTTGGACTATGTCACTTTGCTGGGGCTTATTAGCCGCTAGCTGAAAGCGCGGCTCTGTATTCACTCCTGGCTGTCCTTCACTACTTCACAGCCAATGGGGAGACACTACTTTAAAGCCAATGGACGGCCGTCCTAGCCAATGGTCGGCCGTCGTTTGCAGCACCCGCCTCCCCTCGCAGCACCGTGGCACAGGCACGCCGGGCAGTTGTCCTCCCACCCCCCCTTACCTCTGACTGCAAAGGTCTAATAGCGGCCAAACAACGGATGCACGCTTATACAGTACTTGAGTAAATGTACTTAGTTACTTAGAACATTTATTTTTCGCCGACTTCACATCGCCCGTCCCCGCAGGGAAGGGGGTTCCCTGGCTCAAAACAGATGGGGGTGGGGGGGGCTGTTGACAAATACATATTAATCTGGGGGTCCATGAACATGTTTGAGCACGCGAGTTTTCCTTTCGCCTCCGAGGCACCCAAACCAGTAGAGACGCGAAAGGAGTTGGGGAGAGCCTGGCTGTGTTGTTGACTGACAACGGGTGCATTTCTCCTTTCCGACATGTCGCCTTTCCGACGTTGACTAACCCTATACCTAACCCTAACCTTAACTGCACGCGGAAGCCACTAGTCGGAGTGGTGAGATGTCGGAATGGAAGGAGCACCCCACTGGGAACAGATGCACGCTTTTATGCGAAACAACAACAATACAACCTGGCGCAACAGTTGCGTGCATTAGCGCAAGATGAGCACAAAGGAAACGTGTGTTTCAATCACCGTCACACAGAGTACTCACACACGCGCATACTGTCTGAAATACTCTGAAAACAGCCGATCTACAAGCTCACAATCATTGTACTTTACTGGAGTAAATGTACTTAGTTACTTTACACCTCTTAACAGACGAACATACGTGTTGAGGCTCCGAAAAACTCAACGAGCCACAACTCACTATCTCTCGCCCCTAAACACGGTCGCCCCTGATCGCAACGGTCTGGGGTGAGCGACCAGTGCCGTTCTGCCTCGCCCCTAAACACGGTCGCCCCGGATCGCAAAGAACGGTCTGGAGTGAGTGATCTGCTCTGCCCTTCAGTGCATATTTTCATGCACATAATGATATTGTTGTTGTGGTTAAGTTGAAATAAGTTGCACAAGTTGTAACAATAGTGCTGTATCCTTACTTTGTTACTTTGCAGTAATCAATTCATTACAATATACGTACAATGACTGACAGAATATATATATATATATATATATATATATATATATATATATATATATATATCTCCTATAATACATTTCTAAACCCAAAACCCCCCAAAAAAACCTGCCACTGTGTGGGACTAAACACAAAAACAACATATCAATGTCACTAACAAGACACGCCACAACGTGCAGAATTACTACGCGCAGTCTGTAGGCCACTTCATACTGCTCAGCACACATCTGCCCCCTCGCAGCATAATTAATTGCGGCCAACACAAACTCACAACATTACAGTCGGCCATGTTGTTCCTTAGCGTCATCGCCGACCACCGCCCAACGAGACCCAAGTGAGGTCAGACAACACACTCCATATTTGGGCATAGCTCTATTGGGAACATCTCCTATTGCTCCATTGGGAACATCTCCTATTATGGCTTTATATATTATAGAGACCAACAAACACAAAGCACCGCGCAGCGGATAGGGGGGAGGGGCGCGCAGCGCCCCGACCCTCTAGTATAAATATATATATATATATATATATATATATATATATATATATATATATATATATATATATATATATATATATATACATATATATACATATATATATACATATAAATACATATACATACATATATATATATATACATATAAATACATATTCCAAATATTGTTTAACTTTTTCTTTTCAAGATCTTTTTGAAAATAGTCGATCTACAAGCTCAAAAAGCGTCGTGCATGCAACACTTTGCGATCATGTAGATCTGCTATTTTCAAATAGCCAATGTACTAGTCTGTGCTACTGCTCGTATGTGTGTATATATATATATATATATATATATATATATATATATATATATATATATATATATATATATATATATATATACGTGTATATATATATATGTATATATATATATATATATATATATGTATATACACACACATATATATATATATGTATATATATATATATATACATATATATATATATATATACATATATATATATATATATATATATATATATATATATATACATATACATATACATATACATATACATATATACATATATATATATATATATATATATATATATATATATATATACGTATATATTCTACCAATTACGATAAAAAATAACGTTAGGTTCCAATATGGCGGCATATTTTCCAATATGACTGGCGATAAATTTAAAAAATGTGCATCTGCTTATAGTTTATCCACATGAGCTGTATTTACATACACAGAATCCATTTATGGAACATAAAGTGATTTATTAGCTTGGTAAAGCTTAGTGCTTACTTTTTGTTTTGTTATGAAGTCATTATAAACACTTTCTCATTTACAATGGTGGCTAGGCAAGTGACAGGCCAGTGTACTAGCAACTGCAACCACCATCTTACTTGGTAGAAATACCTTCAGAACATATTCTCTAATATTAAAATAAGGGGGAAATCAAAGATTTACAGCCCCAGAAAAGTGATATAGTCCAAAATGTTGGCCCAGTTGCAGCCATTTTGAAAACTGGTGGTGGCCATCTTGAAATCCAGAGGTTGATTATCAATTAGGGTCATATGAAGGACATCTGTGCCAAATGTCTCGCTTGTATCACCAAGTGCACTAGCGTGTATTGAAAACGGCAATTTCCCGCCCTACTACTCCCCAAAATTCACATGATAACATGCCTGTGCTTGTAATTGTTTTTCCTAAAATTTAGAGTAGCCAATTATTTGTATCCCCTTTTTCCCCCAAAGTTAGTCGTTATCCCAATTGATTCCTCCCCACTCACATTTCTGTGTTGTCACTGCTGTTGTATCCTACCACCTACCAGTGAGGAGCCCCCACTGGGAGGAATCTGGGCCTTCTAACACTCCCTGCTGATAGGTGCCCCAGCCCATAGGATTTCACAATTATCACCCTCTTCCGGCTTCCCTCCCCCGAACACAGGCCAATTGTGTTCGTGTAGACACTTGACATAGTCGGATGCACCACGGTGCATTCAAACCCACAACCTCCGCGGTGGTGGGCAGGCACTTTTCCTCTGCACAACCCGAGCATAATTGTTAAGGCCAGCCAGCGAAGACGTTATAAGAAAAGCGATTTTGGTTTGCCATTAAATTTACTCTGTACCTTCATGCTTCCCAGCAAAAAGTGATGCCGGTGATCGCATGGTCTTTTCACTGGCGCTTTGGCCAGATGCACACACAGTATATCTCTAAATCAAATGGGACTAACACAGACTTACTCAACACAGATAGCGCATGATGATCAATTACTGAATCAACAAGTGAATTGTCTAGTCTTCTCCTCCCTCATTGTGTATTATTGTTCAAGTAGAGTGAATTCATCCTGAATTAATGGGATTTCAATTCCTTCATTCCAGACCAGTCTATGGAGTCCAGACTGCAGGTGAAGATTAACTCTCCAGACCCGGCCAGGGCTGTTTCTATTAAACGGAAGAAACCTGAAGACCACCAGGACCTCAGTAAGTTTCATGATTTATTTTGGCTTTATTCAGTTCTGTTCTCCCTCATTTTAACATCTCTTGTTGAAAAACATATATATGTATTATTACAGACCTGCCAACATGTACATTCTGCGTAGCATGCCCTCATTTTCACATCAAAGTACACAGGTACGATGTGTCTCTCTAAAGTACGCAAACTTACAAGCTGACGACATGACGTTCACTGCGTTTATATCTCTCTGTCACTCGCTCTGTACGGTGTATGGTGCTGTGTCCTGCTTCCACTCTATTGGCTACTTCCTCGCAGACGCGTACCCTGCAATCCAGCATGACATAATGCATAATTCTTCTCTACCACAGCTGTTAAACCAAGTACACCAGGGGTGCCCACACTTTTTAAACTTGGGTTCTACTCTTGAAATTGAAAAATAAATGGGCAGATTTGCGCGAAATTTGCGCGGTTTTGGGTGGATTTCTTTTCTTTTTTCCCCCTGTTTTTTGGGTGGTTTTTGTTCCGCTTTTTGGTTACTTTATTTCGGTTTTAGGGTTAGAATTAGGTTATTTATTTCTTATTTTTGCCTGATTTTATCGATTTAATTATATAAAAAAAAAAATGTAATTCATTTTATTTACCAACCAACAAATAATTATTATCCCATGAACATACTTAAAAATGTACCTATGGGAGCTAAATAACAACATTAGGACTGTTTCAAAATCAATGAATGCATTTATTTATCATTCCAATTACTCCACATTGGAAGAAGTTGAATTGCAAAGCAGAAAATGTTTGGTAAAGTTACTCTTAGTTACAAATTACTCATGGAATGTAACACAAAATTATAACAATGCATACATACAGTCACATGAAGGCATAATGCAGCAACAAGTGAAACAACAGGTGCCTAAAAAAGCTCAGTTGTAAGAACAGAGTCTCTTTCTACTTTCTCATCCATGAAACAACATCAAATAACACTGCTTGGGTTCACAGGAAGAAACAAATTAATAGTTGTGCCTTGCACAATCTTAACAGGTAGCCAGGCTACAATAAAACAGCTCATTTGCAGGAACAGAGTCTCTTATTATCTCATCAATAAGATGGAAAAACACCAAATAACACTGTTTGGGTTCACAGGAAGAAATAAAATAGTTGTGCCTTGCACAATCTTAACAGGTAGCCAGGCTACAATAAAACAGCTCATTTGCAGGAACAGAGTCTCTTATTATCTCATCAATAAGATGGAAAAACACCAAATAACACTGTTTGGGTTCACAGGAAGAAATAAAATAGTTGTGCCTTGCACAATCTTAACAGGTAGCCAGGCTACAATAAAACAGCTCATTTGCAGGAACAGAGTCTCTTACTATCTCATCACCAAATGACACTGTTTGGCTTCACAGGGAAAAAAAATGTTGTGCCTTGCACAATCTTAACAAGTAACATAAAACAGCTCAGTTGAGTCTCTTACTCAAGTGACTCATCATTACCACCAGTGACCAGTCTCTCACTCAAGTTATTCCTACAAGTTTGTAGTTCCAGCAGGCACATAGAAAGTTTCTCTTTTTCTTTCCTCCTCTTTCTCTCTCTCTCTCTCTCTCTCTCTCTTGTTCCCTTCAATTCCCTGTGAAAACCACAAAAAGAAGCAAGGCTAAGAAACCAAAAAGTACACATCTACACAAGCAACATTCCATGGCTCACTATCCTATCAATAGGAGCGCGCTCTAATCCATGGTTCTAACAGTCGCGCTTCTCCAGCGCAGATGGCCGCATGCGCTCTCACACACACACACACACACACACACACACACACACACACACACACACACACACACACACACACACACACACACACACACACACACACACACACACACACACACACACACATCACAAGCCACACTGCAATATATTTCAATAGATTTAGGACAGATTCCTACCTTAAGCAGATGACTGTTTGCACTGAATGGAGTCCGTTAGTGCTGCGTAATCCGGACTGTCACGGCTGACAGCTAGTCTCAAGCAGGCCTCCAAATGTTCATCAGTTAAGGTGGAACGGTATTTGGACTTAATTATCTTCATGTGGGAAAACGCTGATTCACATAAATACGTTGAGCCAAAGAATGCTGTGAGTGAGGCTGCACATGTCCTGATGTTTGGATACTTTTCCTCCATGAGTAAGTTCCAAAACTGTCCATCACGGGCCCGTGATTTCAACTGTATGTCAGCCTGCAGTGCCAAGATCTCATTCTCCAGCGCAGATTAATTAATGTTAAACAGTGTTGCGATGTTCGAGGCCATGGAATCAACATCAGTGTCTTCTCCGAATGGGAAGCACATGAATGTAGCGATAGGCTCAAGTAAGGCAAAATCTCGAAAGCGTGTGTTAAAGTCTGACTGCACATTTTTTATTTGCTCTATGTAGCGCGCACTGTCAAATTGCGCAGCCGCCTTTCCTTGCCTCTCCAGCTCGGACTCTATGTTTGGAAACTTCGTCAGATCCTTGCGCTGCATTTTTGATAACAGCCTTTCTAGTTTTCGTTTGAAACAATTAACTGAGCCGATCATGTCGACCACAGTTTTGTCTTTCCCTTGCAGCTCCAAGTTAAGCTCATTCAACATGTTGGTCACATCAACTAAAAATGCCAAATCTAGCAGCCACTTCTCGTCATCAAGCTGTTTGTATTCTGCATGTTTCGCGCTAAGGAGAAACTCTTTTATCTCTGGTAGGAGCTCTCGGAATCTCTGCAAGAATTTCCCCCTACTCAGCCATCTGACATCGGTGTGTAGCAATAGGTCAGTGTGGTCGCTGTCAGCCTCTTCCAGTTGCGCACGGAACAGCCGTCTTTGAAGTGCTCTGGCCCGGATAGAGTTGGCGACTTTCATTGACACATCCATCACCTCTTTCATATTCAACATTTTGGCACATAGTGCTTGCTTTGATTGATTGAATTGATTGATTGAATATTTTATTAGGCAAAAAATGTAAAACAACACATTTACATTTAAAATACTTTGTCTAACAGGTCCGTTCATAAAAGTCCTTGCGGACTTGTTTCCAATGAGGGCCTTGGTATTCAATTCATAGACATATATAGTAGCACCACAGTTCGAATATCATTACACAGAGAAAATAAAAATCTCTCTCTCTATATATATATATATATATATGTTGTCTAACGGGAAAATGGTACTACCTCCTCTTTTGGCCTCCTGAAAGGTGATTTTTTTAAGGCTCTGGTGTATTATGCAGTGATAGTTAACAAAGTCGGGGAAATCGTCGTCTTGCTTGCATTTGGCGATGAATCCATTACTGCACCCCACCATCGCTGGTGCACCATCAGTGGTGATTGATACCAATTTAGACATCGGGATCTGGTTTTTGTCAACAAAGCTTTTGAATGTCTGAAAAATGTCCTCGCCCCGAGTGTGTTCTTTCATTGGTAGCATTGTTAATAGTTCCTCTTTTGCTGTCATATCTTTGAATATGATCCTAATGAAAACACACAATTGTGCTGTATCACTTATATCGGTAGACTCGTCTAACTGCAACGAGAAACACTCACATTTTGCAATGTTCTTAAGTTGCTGAGTCAAATCATCAGCCATCATTTCACACCGCCGTGTAACAGTGTTTCTGGATAACTGAAGGGATTTGACAGCTGATACTATTTCAGGTTGGTTTTTAAAATCACAAAATAACGAGTCTGCAGCCACAAGGAAGGCGTCTTTTACCATATGTCCATCTTGGAAGGATTTCTTACTTTGAATGAGCATATGACTGACCCGGAATGATGCTTCAGTGGCTGCTTTTGCTTTTGAAGTGGGCTTTGTGAAATATGACTGTCCGGTTAATTGTGCTTTCAGTTCGCCCAACCTTTTCCTTCTCAATTCACTTTTGGGAGGGAATTCACCGTTGAAATCCTTATGGCGCGTTGTAAAATGTCTCTCCAGGTTTCCTTTCTTTGCAAAGACGCTGGTGTTACATAGAAGGCAAACGCAATTGGAATGTGACATCGTGAAAAAATATTCTTCTTCCCACTCTGCATGGAAGTGGTACGTTTTTGGCTTCTTTGCCGCGCATTTCTTGATATAATTGTTATTTTTTAATAGACTTGAATACTGACGTTCCCCGCGCTATTCACTCATGAAAACAAGGCATTGCATTGTGGGTTTGAAGCCGCGGGCCGGGGCGTTGACAGTGAGGCCGACAGGCCGTGCATGCCAGTCAGTGAGCAGAAGACAAAAAGGGGCGTTTTATGTTTGTTTTCTTTTTCTTTTCCCAGGGACACACACACACACACACACACACACACACACACACACACACACTAATACCGCAATACACATACATCACAAGCCACACTGCAATATATTTTAATAGATTTATTTAGGACAGATTTTTTTTTCTTTTTCTGGGGGATTGCAGGTGGTCTACCTGCGCAGCCTCTGCGGTCTACTGGTCGATCGCGATCGACGTAATGGGCACCCCTGAAGTACACGATACGTGTGTCTGTGATGCGATTATTAGTTAAAAACCACCTGCAAATCTACTGTACACAGCAGCAACAAATTGTTGGCTAATCAACAGATCTAATATGGATCACCTGTGGCATCTCCATCCAAAATGAAAAGGCGTGTGCACGGCACTGCACGCCCCTTTTGAACTTTCTTGAAAGTGTAGACAGGTGGCCTTTTTGCGTTTTGTATTAGATGTTAATGTCGATCAGCAGTTAATAATTAATGTCTATCATCAAGGATCAGCAGGTAATAATTTAACATCAAATGATATGCATTTCAGAGCTATGTATTGGCTGGCAAGTAGGGCTGGGGCGGTATGGATTTTTTTCCCCGCAGTAATTAGTCCCCATTTACCGCCGGTATGGCGATTGGCACGCAATGTGTTAAGGAGCACGCCGGTCAGTTATATTAACAAACAAAAACACATTGAACATCCTGTTAAACCTTCAAATTAAAACCATCTTACAATGTAAACAACGCCACATGCTTACTGCATATGTGTGCGTTCGCACGTGTGCTCCTCGTTCCTCCGTCTTCACTTCATTTCTGAATGAACCTGACCACTGAATATAGCGCTATTGTTGAAGGCATGCGCTCTTTTTCAACACGTTTCAACACACTTTTAAATTGAGTGACTGTCTGTAGGGTGTAGGCTATTACTCTGCATGTAATCACGGGTAACCGGGCGGACAACGGGTCTATTATTTGACGGGCGGGTGGTTCTGGTTCGTATTTTGAAATAATCACGGACGGGTGACGGGTCGGTCTACGGATCTGATTCTTTTGGCAGGGCGGGCGCGGGTTCTCGAAATTGGACCTGTGCAGGACTCTGGTCTGAACGCGTTTCATTGTCAATGTAACCTGTCTCATCTAGCACAATCATCTACTCGTTATCACAGAATTATAGATTATAAGATCTCCTTCGTGGCGGTTCCTCCGTATTTTGTGCTTCAAATTACACGTTAATAAGCTGAGGTAAGCTGTGCTCAAACTCACTCATTAGTAATTGAACTCACTCAATCTCATCTTTCTACAGCAAAAGTGCAACACTTTGGGACTATCTGTCCTTTCCTTCTTGAGTTGCCAGGCAATGTTAAAGAGCCGACCAACCCCGCCCCCGACACGACCCTGGCCGACACTACAGCAGGCTAGAATAGTCCTTCATATGACCCTAATTGATAATCAACCTCTGGCCGCGCAAAAAAACTTACGATTTCAAGATGGCCACCACCAGTTTTCAAAATGGCTGCAACTGGGCCAACATTTTGGACTATATCACTTTGCTGGGGCTGTAAATCTTTGATTTCCCCCTTATTTTAATATAAGAGAATATATCCTGAAGGTATTTCTACCAAGTAAGTAAATATAATATTAGGTTCCAATATGGCGGCATATTTTCCAATATGGCTGCCGATAAATTGCAGAAATGTACATTCACATGAGCTTGCAGCACATGTATTTGTATTAATTACCATACACAGAATACATTTATAGCACATTTTAAAGTTATTTGGTAGCTTTTTAATGACCTAGGGCAACAGACTTTTCAATATGTTCACCAATAAATACAAAAACTTAGATATATATAGGGATATAGGGATATTTTATCAAACAGGTGCTGACCTTTTTCTCTTTCAGTGGAAGGACAGAACTGTATGGCATCTGCTGAACGCATGAAAGAAGCAAAGACCTGATGACTTTGATCCAATAGCTGATGCATTTTCATGAAGGGGGATCCATCTGAGGTCCTTCGACAGCTTTTTCAAGCCAAGTCTTTGTGTCTGGGTAGCTCAGTCGGTAGAGCTTTCACCTTCAGATCACATGGTCATGGGTTCGATCAGGATCAGTGTATGAGTAGGTACGGTGAGTGTGGCGCTCCACCTCAGCAATATCAGGGGGTCTATAAGACCCCTGTGTTCTCAGCTGATACTGACAATAAGTCTCAGACTTACTTAATATGAACAAGTGCAACTGCTATGACAACAACGTCAGTATCTGAGCTGCAAATCATGATGTGTCAGATGCTAGCCTGACATTGTTGACATAACAGTTTCACTTTTTCAAAGACTTGGCTTGAATTAGCTGTGGATTGCCTTTGGAAGGAGGGAAGGATCTCAGATGGATCCCCGTTCATGAAATTGCATCAGCTATTGAATCAAAGTCATCAGGTCTTTGCTTCTTTCATGCATTCAGCGGATGGGTTACATGGCGGCTTTCCGACATGTCGCCTTTCCGACGTTAACGAACCCTATACCTAAACCTCACCCTAACCCTAACCGCACGCGGAAGCCACTAGTCGGAGTGGCGAGATGTCGGCGTGGAAGACGGTTACCCAGCGGATGCCATACAGTTTCGTCCTTCCATGGAAAGTGAAAAAGGTCAGCAAGGCAGACAACTTCTCCAAATTAGGTTCAACACCTGTTGCAGTAAATGATAAACATATGCAAGTCATTGAGGAGTTCATAGTACTCATGTACTCATGAACTTCATAGAAGTAGTTCCTACAAGGAAGTGAATGCAAGTGAAGTGCATTCCAAGCAGGACATACATGGGGCCAGTCACTCTTGTGCAGTCCTGTTTGCCAAATTATGCCAGGAGCTGACACGATGTGGATGTAAAAAAAAGCATGTTCTGGACACTGCAAATGCTTTAAGTTTGGACTTATCTGCACACCCCTCTGTGGTTGCAGTTGCTAGTACACTGGCCTGTCACTTGCCTAGCCACCATTGTAAATGAGAATGTGATTGTAATGACTTGATAACAAAACAAAAAGCTTGGTAAAGCACTAAGCTTTACCAAGCTAGTAAATCACTTTCAAATGTTTCATAAATGGATTCTGTGTATGGTAATTAATACAAATACAGCTCATGTGGATAAACTATAAGCAAATGAACATTTTTGCAATTTGTTGGCAGTCATATTGGAAAACATGCCGCCATATTGGAACCTAATGTTATTTTTTATCGTACATATATTAAAATAAGCCCCAGCAAAGTGACATAGTCCAAAACATTGGCCCAGTTGCAGCCATTTTGAAAACTGGTGGTGGCCATCTTGAAATCTTAGGAATTCTGCGTGGCCAGAGATTGATTATCAATTAGGGTCATATGAAGGTCATCTGTGCCAAATTTCGCGCTTGTATCACCAAGTGCACTATCGTATCATTTTTTCCGCCCTACTATTTGGGTTGAATGAGAAAATTAAGCCACATCAATTAATCAGCACAGAAGAATTGTCAACATGGTGTTTTAGTGATGACCGCGTTAAGCGAAGCCTCGTACGCAGAAACGGTGTTTGCAGGTCTGTTATTATTGTTTCATGTAAAAAAAAAAAGTCAGAAATCAATGTGTCAAGGATGCATTTCACCTTATTTCAAAGTAACACTGAGTTTGGTTAACTGTGAAATTAAATCTGATTGATGTGTGAAGCCGGCTCTTACCAGGCTTGTGTTTTCTTTTTCAGAAACCTGTCCTACCCAGTCCTCAGTTAAAGCAAAACGTTACTGCTGCGAACAATGTGGAAAAAGCTACGCTTCAGTTTACCATCTCAAAGTACACCATAGAATTCACACTGGAGAGAAGCCTTATAGTTGTGAGGAGTGTGGGAAAACCTTCACTCAATCGGGTAACCTCAAAAACCATAAGAAAGTTCACACTGGAGAGAAGCCTTACTGCTGTGACCAGTGTGGGAAAAAGTTCCAATTCATGTTTACTCTTAAACAACACGAGAGAATTCATACGGGAGAGAAGCCTTACTACTGTGACCAGTGTGGTAAAAGATTCTCTACAATGTCTTACCTAGTAAAACACAATAGAATTCACACAGGATTTAAACCATTCAGCTGTGAAATATGTTGGAAGTGTTTTACTTGTCATGATGAATTGAAAACTCATCAGCGCATCCATACTGGAGAGAAACCTTATTCCTGTGACCAGTGTAAGAAAACCTGCACTCAAATGTCTAACCTTTTGAGACACAAGAAAATTCATACTGGAGAGAAGCCTTACTGCTGTGACGAGTGTGGGAAAAGCTTCAAACATATATGTTATCTAAAAACACACCAGAAGATTCACACTGGCGAAAAGCCATACCGCTGTGACCAGTGTGGTAAAAGATTTAATCGGATAGATGGCCTTGAGATACACAAAATAATTCACACTGGATTGAAGCCTTTCAGCTGTGAATTGTGTGGGAAATCTTTCACTCAGTATGCACACTTAAAATGTCACTCAGTTATCCATACTGGAGAGAAGGCTTACAGCTGTGACCAGTGTGGGGAAAAGTTTGCCCACGGTCAGCATCTCAAAAGTCACCAGCGCATCCATACTGGAGAGAAGCCTTTCAGTTGTGAAATATGTGGGAAGGGTTTCTCTCAGGATGGGTCATTAAGAATGCATCGGCGCATCCATACTGGAGAAAAACCTTTCAGTTGTGAAATATGTGGGAAATGTTTTATGAAGAAAGAAAGATTAAAAGTACATCAACGCATCCACACTGGAGAGAAGCCATGCAGGTGTGAAACTTGTGGGAAGTGTTTTATTGAGTCTGGAACATTAAAAAAACATTTGCGCACCCATACCGGAGAGAAGCCATTCAGCTGTGAAATATGTGGGAAGTGTTTTACTGAGTCTGGAACATTAAAAAAACATCAACGCATCCATACTGGGGAGAGCAGCCTTTCAACTGGAGAGAAACGTTTCAGTTGTGAAATATGTGGAAAGCGTTTTACACAGAAACGATCAGTAATAAATCATCAGCGCATCCACACTGGAGAGAAGCCATTCAGTTGTGAAATATGTGGGAAGTGTTTTACTGAGTCTGGAACAGTAAAAAAACATCGACGCATCCATACTGGAGAGAAGCCATTCAGCTGTGAAATATGTGGGAAGTGTTTTATTGAGTTTGGAAAATTAAAAAGACACCGGCGCATCCATACAGGAGAGAAGCCTTTCAGTTGTGAAATATGTGGGAAGTGTTTTACCTGGCCTGAATCACTAAAAGGTCATCAGCGCATCCATACTGCTGTGACGACCCCTTAACTATGCTTGGGGTCATCTGTTTGTTCTGTTTGTCCCTAATGGTTTGTTCTTTTTATGGCCTGTGTAGGAGGAGAGGGCCAGCCTGCCAGCGGTGTGTCTGTGGGGCGAGGCACACCTGACTCCACTCGTCCCTGGAGTACTTAAGCAGGCTGGCCAAAGCCATTCTCTCTCTCTTTTTTTTGTTGTTTGTTGTTTTTGTAGTTTGTTGTTTTTAGTTAAAATAAAATGACTTAAGTTACTCCTGTGTGTCATCTCCCACCTTTGTCATGATTGTAACCCAGTTCATGACACTGCAGAGAAGCCTTTCTGCGCTGAGCCATTCAGGACTAACTCCATTAACCAGGAATCTGAACACCACCAGGACCTCAGTAAGTTTCATTCTGTTTCTGTCTTCCCTCAGGCCCATGCTGCAAATAATTACACAGTAGACTCTGTAGAAGAACCAAGCCTCAGTGTTCATTTGTTTTCTTCCTTGCCTGGCTGGCTAAGTGGACTGGATGTTTACTTGCCCAAACATTTTACACTCACGCTAGTTGCATTGTATTGATATTGTCATAATGGTAATCATGTGACATACATGTTTTATATTTTAATTAGGGATAGGTCAGTATTGGAGGTCCCAGTCAATGCTCATTGAACAGTTTATAAATACAAAATAAATCCACGTTCTTTAGATGTGTGTAATCCTTCATTGCCAAATATAATCCATGTTAATTTCTGTTAACATTATAATCGGCTTTGAAGTTTACATTGTGCTTTGCAGAGCATACCGGGTAACAACACGCTATGACAACTCAACTGTTTTACCACTTTGAACCATTAACCAAAGCGTTATAACTGGCGTATATACATGAGTCGGTCACATGTCCAAGGATTCGTCAGTGATGTCATCACTGACGAATCCTTGGTATCGTAGCATACCAGTGACATCACTGTCGAATCATTGGTATCTTTATCCTAGCCTAGTGTGTTGATTAGCACCGTCAATACGTGCTGTAGTCTTTCACGCTCGTGGTAGTGAAACACTAAACAGGATTATTATTTAATGTCAACATTCAAGTACAACTATCAGAAGATGTTAATAAGGTAACGTAATGTGTCACTCTGCAAGTTTAACTAAAGTTTTCCACCTGTCCAAAGTTGTTTCTGATACAGACAGAGCCTTTGGTCAAGACGATCATCAAGGCTTATACAGAGTAACAGACATAAAAATGTTTTAATCATCCTGATCCTATCCTTGTTAATATATCGCCATTTAGGTCAATGATCAACATTATGTAGTGATATGATAATATAAATAGCAGCCAGTCATTGACTGCATCACTGCCAGTCTGTCTTGTGAGCGCCCCCCTTCTGCGTACGAGGCTTCGCCCCCCAATTTCACAGTCGGAGACCCGAGACCCGAGACAAACTGAAACGGTTACGACCCGGGTTCCGACCCGGGTTGCATGCTGTACCCGAAGACCTCTAGTCAGTATAACAGATGATTCAATGATTAGTTGCAGAGGGTCAAAGTTGATTTTAAACATCTGAACCATTTATTCCCAATCAAATAAGGACAAATTAGCAGATGTAACTTATGTTGGTTCTTCTGAAGCAGTTTTTTTTTTTCAATCTGAAAAACAATATTCACATTACACAAACATGATATTGCTAAAACAGCATACTGTATATTCATACAACACAAACTGAACAACGTTCACTGGCCTGCTTAATTGTTATAGGTCATAGTGCATGGCACGCTGTCTTTTGAAAGACAGCTTTAATTGTCCTAGTCTTATTCTGTTTTGTTTTCCCTCATTATTCACTTCCATGCTAAAAACAAGATTAATATTGGGTTTAATATGAATGATCTTTTTTTTACTCTCTCCTTAAAAGTCATGTTTTAAACATTTTATCAGAGATGCAAACAATGGCCCATATTTAACAGTACATCTGACTGTGGTTGTAAGGTTACTGTAAGAACATTTGTGAATGATTGAATACTTTATTAGTAAAAAAATAAAAACAGCACATGGTTCTGTCAGACAATAAGGCTAAAAGGATAACAAAACATTCCTGGGGACTTGTTTCCATTGTGGTCCTATTTATGTAATAATTAAATAAATAGGACATTCATCAACATAGAATAAAAATTTCACAGTAATACATGGCATCAACAAATACAAAACACTATATGCAGGAAAAGGGAATGGCTGATAGATACTTGAAACTGGTGCCCTGTCCTCAGTTCAACCAAGTCGTTGCTGCCGTGACCAGTGTAGGGAAAAGTTCACTAAAAAGAATAGCATATTTAAACTAGAAAGTACTGTTCTTGAAGAAACGGAAACATTTAAACATGGTAGTCAAAATGTCCTAAGTAGGCCGAAAGTTGTAAAGTTGGAACAGAGTTTGTAGCTAAAAGTATGAAGGACTAGTTAGAGGCCAAAAAACGTGCGGAATATATAATAATAAATCGCCTTAGCGATCCCACAACAACAAGGCAATTCAATGTGATGTACACAGAACACCAAGCAAAGTAAACCTTGCATCCTAATGTAAGGAATTAGGATGCAGAAAACAAAATAATAAAAACAAAAAAAACTGTTACAGTGCAGAAGAGAAAAAAAAACTCAAAGGCAGCAGCAAGTTGCATACCTGCTGTTTTCTGGGAGTTTATATGTGGTGCATACAAACTAAATGCTACTTCCCTAAGTTTATTTTTGGTTTTAGGGACAGAAACTAGACTACACTGTTAGTTCCAATTATAGTTTATTAATCATAATTTTATATTATTGTAGCATGTTAATGAATTAGTATAATTTTTATCAATTGTAATATTAAATCATTTGTTTTATGTAAACTTTTGCACCACATACACCACATTTTTGTATTATGTTCTTAAATCGTATGATGCATATTCAGCACATAATGACATTTCATTATGCAACTTATTTTATAGTTGTATCAGTAGTGGTTTATACTGCAGTGAACAAACCCAAATGTTTGTCATTTGGTTTTCATTCACCTAAAGAATCGCATCATGAGGTGAATTTAAATGTTGAGGGGTTTTCTCTTTTATGCTTCATAATTTGCAACGCGTTGCAGTGAGAGATATAATGTCCAAATCAGGTCTGTTTCTCTTTAGAGTAGTTTATTAAGCAAGGGATAATCAATGGGGAGTGGGTCATTGCTGAGAATTAAACACTGACAGGGTGATTAGACCCCTACGCAATAGTGGAGGGGTCTAATCACTCTGAGGGTTATTACATGGCTACTTAAAGGTAGGGTAAGTGATTTACTTTGGTTAAAATAAGTGTTAAATAGCTCTATATTCTGATAGTAATCATTGCTACAGAGTGTTTGTTCAGTAAAAGGAGTCTCCCATGTCTCTCCAGCTCTTTATTAAACAGAACATGCATTTTCAGTGCTCTCTCCTGATTGGCTTAAATGTTGTCACCTACCTGAAAATGTACTATATTCTGTTCACTAAAGAGCTGGAGAGACCCCTGTGACCGAACAAACGCTCTGTAGCAATGATTACTATCAGAATATAGTACTTGAACCTTTTTAACAACAACACAAGTATTACCAAAAAAAGATCACTTACCCTACCTTAATAAGAAAATTAATAAATAGACCCAAAAGTAACAACACAACGAAGGATTTCATTGCTTACGGTAATGAAAATATTCCATTAATTAATGCCAGGTGCGTCCAGTGATACGCGGTCGCCTCGGAAAACAACAGGAAGTGTTGATAAAATATAATCAAATTTTGGTTACTGCATTGCCTATCTCCCTTCAAAGGTTTTCAAAAACATTCTTGAGAGCAATGTTTATCAGTTTACACAGCTGCCATGCCATGTTGGTTACGGTAAAGATCAAGCAGCGCAGAAGAGCCGGGACAGCGGTCTGTTATTGAGTTCATCGGTCATTATTCAAAAATAACACACTGCTGAATTCAGTGATTGACCAATCGGAATCAAGCATTCAACCAAGCTGTGTAATAAACACTTATCCATATATATATATATCCATATATAATGGATCTATATGGAGCTTCGCGATAGCCAAACAGCGGAACAGAAACCTTTCGAAGAAGCCCAAGCCCTTTGACGAACCCAACGAAAACCCAACTTGGTTCCTCCACCAAGTCATTTTTATTCTGTTAGCAGCAGGTCCTGTCCATCCTCTGCTGGGGTCAGCAGTTAGTTACAGGATCAATGTGTACATATATATAATTCATTTTCAGTGTCTGGGATAGTTAAGTGGTCATTTATCAGTAGCTACAAGGGACAAAGGTTTCTATCTTGGTGTCTGTATGGTCTGCCTGTATGTTAACATAATACTATACAGTATGCTGCATGGCTATTTTTGCACCAAGCATCTCTGCTTAACCTGAGGCCCCACATACTTTTAAATGGACTGAACGAGACATTATACAAAATATACTAACTACATATATATTACAGATGGCACGCATACTTAATAAATGTACTACAGAAATAAATATACTACAAGGTCACTATGAGCAGGCTACTGTAAATGTGCAATTCCTAAAGGACAAGTTATTTTGATGTGTATATGGTTGCCATTGAATTCTGCTTCTTAATATTTTAGGACATTTTAGAACTCTTTTGACCTCAATGGAAACAAGCCCTCAGGGCTTTCTGTGTTATCCTTTTAGCATTGCTTGCGTTATTGTACTTGCTGTGCGGTTTCAATTTGTTAATAAAGTATTACATTTTAACACGGCTGCTGAAGATATCATACCTCTCTTAAGATGTTAATCATACCTGCTGTTCTGCCTGTATTCTAACTTTATTTCTATATGTTTCGAGCTGTTCTTAAAACATTTGACACCCAGGCCTAACAGCCATCCTGTGTGAAGAACAGGGTTGTAGCAGTGATGCAGAGTCAGCAAAATACAAATACATTTAAGTTGAACCACTTTATCCCCATTTTATACAATGTGTTGCAATGTGACCCGTTGTGAGCTTGTAGGCCTGGCACTTTTGAAAAATGTTGAAGAATTGACTAAAGGTTAATTTTCGGGTAACACTTTTGGGTGAAGTTGCTGGGTGAATAGGCAGCTAGATCTGTAAAGACAGAGACAATATACAGAGATGTAAAGACTGAGATAATACAGAGGGGGTTGTTACAGTGGTGATGAGTGCCTGTGTTGGATGTGGTTCTGTGTTCTTTTTTCCCGCTGCAGGGTCCTTGGCCTGAAAAACGTTTAAGACCCCCTGCTTTAGATTTGTATCTTGCCTCCCATCATTTATTTATTATTACTGTAGCGACAATGCAGAACCAAACCAAATAATTGTTATCTGAGCCAATCAGTCTGGATGTCATTATTATTGTTGTTGTTTTTGTTTTGGTTGAGGAAAATGCATTGTATTATCTGTGTAATAGTCCAGTACCTGGCCTGTAGACCTGTTCGCAATTTGGTGTTGGGGGAATTTCTCACCTGAACTTTGTCAGTGGGTCCCTAGACATGAAAAATCATGGAGGTGCTTGTCCGCCAGAGTGGCACGAATGGCGCAATGGCCAAATCAAAAATGGGCGCCATCGGCTATGATGAAAATCCAACTTTCTTGTTTCTGAATGTATAAACAAATGTAATACCTCCATTTTGACTAATTAGGGTGTGTGGAATTCATATTTGATGTTGTTATGACATTTTTGGGTGATTTTGACCTTGAAAGGTCATGGTCAAGGTCATTTTGCTATTCCAAAGACATTGGCCATAACTTGGCCATTGTTAGGAGTAAAAACAGGTGCAATAAGTCTATTTCAACTAATTCTGACATTTGGAATTCCTTTCTGATATTGTTTTGACCATTAAGGATCATCTTGTCATTGAAATATCAATGTCATTATTCAATAACTCGATTTGTTTCTTTAGTCACTTTTATTGTATTTCTTTCATAATTATTTGTTGAATTTATAACAAAAGACATGAACATGAAAAATATAACAATTCTAAATATCCCCCTTTAACTTTTATTTGATTTGGGTGCTTTAATTAGAAAATAAAAATGATATACAAATAAAATCATATCTTTTTGTTACAATTTCTCTTACAGTGCACCATATATGTGTGCATGCTGGTTAGTGTGATGGGTTTTTACATGAAGGATTTTCCAGTTTTTCATGGCAGAATATGATGCACGGAACTCCAGCAGCACGGCAGCCACATCGCCGAGTGTCGCACTTGCCTGCACACTTGCATACTCGGTGGTAAGGGCTTCAGACATTTTGATGGCAGTAGAGTACCAAAGTGCTCCTCCCATCCATGTTCCACTGGCTCTAATCTTGCCTCAGGTTCCTTGGCTGTCGCAAGCAGGTGACAAGCCCTATGCACCAGAAAAGTACCATGTTTGATGTGACCTCTGATCACACTACTTGTGGGAGGGATAGCATTAATTCCAGCGCTGGCACTGGTATAGCTGTCCCTGAGGTCATCAAACGTCTCAGCAGTTGTACTTGACCTGGCCCCTGTCTGGACACGTACCAAGTACTTCTCTGCCAACGCTGTGTCTTGTTCTGTCAAGGTGTCTGCCTCTCCAAAGTTTGTTAAATATTGTACTGGGTCAGAAGCCATAGCTTCATGTTTGGTCCCCACTTTGCTCATGCAGTCTTCTCCAGTCAGGATATGCACCTTGATAACTGTCTTGGCTAGTGGTGCTCCACGATGAGAGACTGCTTGATGCAGTGGAAGCATGCGCTGCTTCTCACCAGTGCCATACTGCTGCCAGATCTCCTTCACCCCCAGTGCTTGGAAGTATGGGGTGTAGTATAGCAGTAATGCGAAGGTGTCTGTATCATTGGAGACTATGACAACTCTCTTGCTCTGTTTCACACGAACACACCACTCCAAATGCACCACCAATCTGGTCTCAGCCTCCTCAATCCAGTTCAATAGGTCTGGGATCTTTTCACCACCAGCAGCCTTTGCTGGGAGCACCTCATCTTCAGAGACGACGGAGCTGACAATGATGGTAGCATTGCCACAGGCTTGACTGGCTTGACTGCACACCACATCCCGAACTAGCAGTTGGAGATTGCACTTGTTCTGCTCAGACGCCCATAACTTGTCAAGTTGCTGAGGGATGGGTGTGTCTCTGTTCATGCCAATGACGTCGATTCCTGTTCTTGAGTCTGTGTGCCGCATGCGCTCCCCTTCCTTTAGAGACATCTCAATGTAGGAATGGAGTATGAGATGGATGAACCCTGGCTCTTGGCAGAGGGATAATGTTGAGCTGATGATGGTGTGACAGGGGGAAAAACGGAGTATTATTATTATTTTTCGTTATTTATTTATTGTATAATTTTTCATCTCTTAACCCCTTTTAAGCCTACATTTATGATGATCTGAAATGTATTATGTGCTTTTATTGTTGGACAATGTTTTCCCCCGGTCCCCAAGCCACTTAAACAGAAATAAGTGACAATGACAGCGAACAGCTGAGACGCTGACAGAGACTCGGGCGTGGTTTCCACTGCCCAATCCCCTAGTAGGCGACGTCACCAGCGGCCAATCGAGAGAGAGGAGGGCGCGGTGAGCGGAGCATGAACGAGAGCCGCGCTCATTCAAAAAGGGACAGCACCGAGGAAGGTTGTGTGTGAGAGCTGGTGAGGAAGCCGAGAAAAAGACCAGTGCATTGGGGCAGTAAGAGGGACCAAGGGCGAGTACTCACACCACCTAGACAGTGTGAGACGCCGTGTGGACGAGGAACCCTGCGAGAAACCAGAGTATACAGAGGAGGAGATGAGCCTGGAAAAGCAGTGAATTCAACAGTGACCAAGTGATCAAACGGAGCGGGACCTGGAGCGAGCCAAGGACGACGGGGTGGCTACAGTGTTGCACGCGCAACCAACGCAGCGGCAGGTTAATACCTGCCGTCGTTGTAAGTACCATCATATGCAACACTAGCTGTGTAAACCCACTGAGTTAGACCTCGCAGTATATTATCTGTGAACAGATGAACTGGCCCCTGTTCTTGTGATTACAGATCGAAGATGATGATGTGGAACTAGAAGATTACAGAAGATTACCTGCTTGGTCCCTCCCCACCGAAAACCCCCCATTTGCACTCAGTATATGGTCTTTATATTATTATAGTATATTATAGCACTTTAACAGCATTTGGCACTTTACTTATAATTAAGTTATTGATGCGCTCTGTTACTTTGCAGAAAATTGCTATATTTTGCACAGCCTCGCTCTCTTTTGTATTTCATTTTAGTTAGTTAGTTGGCGCCATAGGCTTATTTTAGGATTTCATTGTTTTCTTTTGTATTTGTATTTTAAGGCACAGAGGCCTCTTGTAACCAGGGTATTTCTAATAAATGTATATTCACCCTTTTTAGCCATTTTGTCAGCGTCCATTTTCTCCTGGGTTTTTAAGTGTTGTTCTCAAAATTAAGTCTAAGTACTTACCTGGTTTTAACTCGAACCTGTGTACAGCCTGAAATAGAAAAGTATTAGAGGAGGAGTTCTTAGGCTCCTATACCAAACCTGAGTGGCGTAGTCTGCAGTAATCGAATCCTCTGGTTTCACAATAATTATGCACCCCGCACTTTATTGTGCACCTTATATTTTATTGTTGTGAACCACTGTGATTTGAATTGATTAAAAAGAGTGTCATTATATTGACAAGTCAAATGTGACCCAGTTGGCCACCGTCACAATGGCGTTGATGACAGCACCTAAAGTAGGGAATCGTGCAAGTGGCATCTGCCACATTTTCGACATGAAATCTACCACAACATGAGTGGCAAGAGTAGACTTTGGACTCCATTGGGTGAGGTCAAGTTCAGGCTCAATCTCACTGACACGTTTTGACTTGTTGACATGAGCTGGAAGGTCACCATCAAACAGGGGAGATGCTGAGAGCATATCATGAGTAAGTATCTGCCGGATGTTCATGCCCCGCTCCTTAGCAATGTCCATACTCCTATGTGCCTCGGCCATGTCTTTGGATGAGACCAACCATGCTCCTTCAGAATGGTTGTTGGCGTCTTCAGCGGTTGCTCGTTGAACTGAGGTAACTTCCACTTTGATATGGTTGAGCTCATTTTCTTGGTCTTCTCAACTAACCTCTCATGTCTGTATGAGCAGTAGACACGCTCCCCATTTTTTAGACAATTGAGCAGGCGTGGAGTGACCCCTCGGTCAACTGCTTGCTTTGTGAGCAGATTGTGCTGTGGCACAGGCACATTGACCATCATTGAGTATGGATTGTGATGCTCATTCAACCGCCACATTCCGGTTGAATGTAAGGCGGCGAGTGGTACTCAGTGCATGCTGGAGATGGCATTCTGTATCTTTCATGGTGTGGTTGTTGGTGAGAAAGTTGAGGACATTGGTGATTGACCCAATCTCGTGGAACAAGAGCTCGAACTCTGCCACAGAATTTGCATTGTGTGTGGCTCCTACTACAGAGTGACCTCCTGGACCCGTCGACACTCGCTGAATGGTCTGCTCAACCTTCATGTCACCTCCTACAGCCCAGACCCAGCCTGGGCGATCCCGAATAACCCACTGGCCTATAGAGAAGCGCCGATAGAGCTCAGGATGTGTGAACTCTAGCATCTTGATTTGTTCAAGATACCATGAGCCATGACGCAGGTAGTTTTTGCAATCACATTCTGCAAAGATTGGGATAGAGTCCGCATGTAGATTCCAGTTTTCTTCTCTTTCGGAGACTACAGCATTCTTGATGACGGCTACCAACAAAATTCTTATTTGATTTTGTGGTATGGTCTTATTTGTATATCACTTTTATTCCTACATAGTCTTGTTTGCTAATTTCAACACCCAATTAAAATAAAAGTTAAACAGAAATGTTTAGAATTGTTATTTTTCTCATGTACATGTCTTTTGCTGTAAATAAAACAAATTATTATGAAAAAGAATACAATAAAAGGGATAGTAAAGTACAAAATCGTAATTGAATTATTGAAAAATGACTGACATTGATATTTCAATGACAAGATGATCCTTAATGGTCAAAAAAATATCAGAAATGAATTCTAAATGTCAGAATTAGTTGAAATAGACTTATTGCACCTGTTTTTACTCCTAACAATGGCCAAGTTATGGCCAATGTCTTTGGAATAGCAAAATTACCATAACCATGACCTTTCAAGGTCAAAATCACCCAAAAGTTCATAACAATATCAAAAATGAATCCCACACACCCTAATTAGTCAAAATGGAGGTATTACGTTTGTTTATACATTCAGAAACAATAAAGGTGGATTTTCATCATAGCCGATGGCGGCCATTTTTGATTTGGCCATTGCGCCATTCGTGCCACTCTGGCGAAAAAGCACCTCCGGGATTTTTCATGTCTAGGGACCCACTGACTCAGTTCAGGTGAGAAATTCCCCCAACACCAAATTGAGAACAGGTCTACAGGCCAGGTACAGGACTATAACTACTAAACATAGAAGGTTTTAGTGTGGGACAATGCTGCCCTCTAGAGGGGATTAGCAGTAATGTAGAACAAATCCAAACTTGCATGTGATGATCATACAGTATACTAAGCACGTCTTCTGATATAAGACAATAATTGCAGCCAGTGCCAGTCAGACCTGAGCCTCAGGGACCACCATACACTGTTCACTTCCTTGTCGTCAATCAAGGTTGATTATTTAAATGCACTGTTATCTACCAACACAAGTTGCTTGGTGGTTGCTGGCCGTGGGTCTGCTGCTGTATGTATTATTTATTCTGGTGCCAGGGTGAGTAACATGTCTCGTGAATGAATGTCGTTCTAATCATGTTTCATTTTGGTATCTAAACACATCTGTTGTGATCATTGAGGTTGATGTTCATTCATGTGCCCTGTGCTGACTTTCATGTGGCAGGAAGGAATTCTTTGAGACAAGTTGACGATTAATTGTCACTCAAATAATTGCAAGTAACAATTTAATTGTGTGCTTGGCGTTGAACACTGGAACATATGAATACAATTGTAATTTCTGTTCTCCTTTTAAGCTTTGCAATAAAAAAGTGCACAGGATAGATATGATAAATAACTGAAACATACACATACATTATTGACACTTAATAATTTTATACATGTACAAAAAAAAGCTGAATTAGATGATCTACAAGCTTACAACGCAGCACAGTTGATGCATTGATTAGAAATTGATCATTTCGAAGCGCTCCGGTGGCGCAGTCGTAAAGTCACTGCCCACCACCACGGAGGTTGTGGGTTTGAATCCACCGTGGTGCATCCGGCTTTGTCGAGCGTCTACACAAACACAATTGGCCAGTGTTTGGGGGAGGGAAGCTGGACGGTGAGGGTGACATCGGTCATTGTACGTACAACTACGGGCTGGGGCGGCACCTGTCAGCGGGGAGTGTTGGGCGGGAGGAGTAGGGCGAAGGCTCTGCGTCCTCCTTGTGGGGGCTCCTCACTGGTAGGCGAGTGAGTTAGTAGAATACGACAGCAGTGACAACACAGAAATGTGTATGGGGAGGAATGAATTGGCATAACAACTACATTGGAGAGAAAAAGGGCTACAAAATGATTGGCTACTCTAAATAAAAAAATAAAATAAAAAAAGATCATTTAAAATATGCTCCTATATGCAAGCGATATAATAGCTTATGTTTAGCTCTTTCCTTAGTCCTGTGTGTGGACAACAGCAAAACAGCAAAAGCTTTTGCTTCAATTCCAATTCAGTGCAGTTCAACTTTAAAATAACTAAATAAAAGCACATGAAGGAGGCTGTGTTTGAAGTTGACATACCATAATGCTTAACACACAATGCTTTTTCTTGGATATGATGAAATATCTCAGTATTGATAGAAAGATTTTAGGTCAAATGCTACACATTAATGCAAACAGCCTACTCCTCCAAACAGAGAGTGGCGTGGCTGCAACTCAATACTGTATATAAAGTATTGTATGCAGAAAGGTCCAAGAGGTTCAGTTATAGTCCCACCAACATCAGAATGAGTAAGGGATCCAAGTGACTTTCAACATGGTGTGATTGTTGGTCCTAAAAAAAAGCTACCCTCCTGTACAGCACTGGTTCTCAACGTGGGGCATGGGGACCCCCAGGTGTTCTTCAGGGGGTTCCAGGGGTTCTCCAAATGGCCGACATTTATGAACCAAATGGTTCTGTTTGTACACTTATTTTTGTATCCCAGAGATAAAAAATCTGAGAATAAATAAGCCAACATCTGCTATTTCTTCAGCTCTCGGGCTGTTATGGGAAAGTGGCACTCTTTTAATGTCATGTGGCCTGAACAGGTTGTTGTGATTCAACAAGCTTATATGGGTGGTGTTGAGAAAAGTGTATAAAAGTAAGGTTTCAAAATGTAAAACATACATCCGCCTTATTAAAAAGTATGGGTGGATAACACATGCAAGAAATCATAGGGCCAGAGTGGAGGTCACAGGACTCACTTTATGGAAAAGTACAGAGATATCGTTACATGACAGAAATAGAATATATAATTAACAGAGTTGATAAAGCATGTCTAAAGAACTGCAATATAGAAAAGAGGGCGGTACACCTACAGTAAATGTTTGAACAAGCTTACTGTGTGCCTGCACCTTGCAGTAGGTGTTTGAACAAGTCTGCTCAGTGCCTGCGATGGGTGTTTGAACAGCTTACTGTGCAAACTATGTGCTTATAACAAGAGAATTGTACCATGACCTGAACTGTAGGCCTACTGGCACTCCCCTGCCTGGCTCTAAAAAGAACCACATGATAAGTGGAAAGTCCGTAAATCAGAAATACAAGTGTCAGACAGGATATTGTGTGTCTGTGAAATTGAGATGTTTTTGACAGAAAGAGCAAAGAAAGGTTGAGCATGTTTGATGTGCAGAAAGGACGTAGGACGAAATGAACATTGAACTCATCACATCATCCATCACCCACGTCATCCATGCATAGAGAGCGTGTCCGGACGGCCACCTGAAAGACGCCACCCATTCATCGAGATTCCACCTATTGTTTAGGAATTGTATATTAAGCTCTGTAGGTTTTAGAGCCCAGTATGTAGACTTCATGCCCTTCTACTGGCTTGCTTGTAAGAGGGACGTACACATCCTGAGCTCTGCTGTATTTGCTGTATTTCAGGTTGTACCATTTTATTCTTACATTCATTCTGTATTACCATAGGTTCAATATATACTGGACGTATAGCTTTTTGATTTTTAATAAAACAATTGGCTATTTTAATTACAACTAAACTGCCTGGACATTGATTTCCTTTGGTTTCCTCCTTTAACAATATCAATGAACTTGTTGGGTCCGTTTTTCACATGAACACATAACTTATATTTTTCTGGTGTAAAGGTACAGGAAAACCCTAACAGTGGTGATGTTACAAGTGGCTTCTCGTGTTAGTTATATTTCCTGCAGTGTAGGCGATCGTCGCCCGGCAGTGACTGCATTCAATTGTGTCCGTCTCCTTTTTGCCACACAAGGAACAAAGTTTTGCGCAGCCTCGCGGATCCCCACAAGGCCACAGCAGCACAGGGATCAGACAATAGTTATACTAGCTGTTTCAAGGACAAGCTGAACAAGATCGGGCTGTATTAAACCAAAACCATAGCTATCAGACCTGATAGCATCTAGGCTCTTACGAACTTCCAAATATTATAACGTATTAGCCTAAATATATTGGAGCGGCTAAATGCTTTTTTCTGGCAGAATCTTTCAGTTGATGATACAAGCGTGAAAATGCCAGAAAATTCAGCCAGGGCTGAATTTTGGTCCCAGTCCAGCCCTGCATGGCGTCCTCCCCTATCTCTAACCTGTTGAATAGCCTTGTATGCGAGTCTGCATGCGGAGCTACTGCTATGCTTTCCTGATGGTGGTTCAGTGGCGTGTTGCCTATGGACCTGCCAGGGAGCATTGATGATGACATGGCCTCTCAGTTCTTATTGTGGCTTTCTTGATTTGAGGTAAAGGGCTGCCTATATTATATTTCTATCTGTCTTAAATCGTGTTGATCAGTGTTTATTAATATTGTGTTTTGTCGTATTAGGAGGAGCTCTGTGCCCCTGCTGTTTTTGTCCTTATTGTTTTGGTTATTTGATTTTTGTTTATTTTGATTTATTGTATTTGTGCAAACCAGCTGCTCGATAATAGACATATAATAGTATAAACTGAGGTATCTTTGGCTCCGGCCGTACCAGTACTAGGGGGCTTGTAGTCCCGACAGGTGGGTGGTCACTGGTGATAGGCTGTATTGGAGTTTGTGTTAGTTTTAGTGCATGATTTACTGTCCTGGCTGCATGCTGATTTAGTTTTTAAGATTTCAGTGTTGTGTTGTTTTTAACATTTTTTCTCTTGTCTTTTAGTGCGTGTGCCGTTTGTGCGCTTTTGGTGGCGGTGAAACCCCTCTCTCCTCACTCCCTCACTCCCTGCCTCCCTCCTGTGTGTAAGGACACCTATGCCCCTGGGTTACTGGTACTCTAGGCTATTGCCCCATTTTTATCCCTTTTGATACTGTTTGATTGAAATGGTGAATTACCTTTTACTTAGTCTTTGTAATTGATAATAAATATAACTTACAGTTCATGAACTTGACCCCTTCCAGTTTGACGCATTATTGATCATTATTGCTCATTTTGCTTTTAATTATAAATAAAACAAATATACTCTTTTCAACTGGAAACACATGTCTCTGCTCCTCCTTATTATAATAACCTGTGGTCTAGTATTCAAGGTGTATTGTGCATTATATAACATAATCTCCGGGTGAAACTCCCAGGGTGGCGTAGTCTGGTATCCTGTTTCCGGGTCTAAGTGCCCTGGTCTCATATATAAACTAACATATAAACTAACAGCCATTACATGTGTCAAATAAATACTAAGGGGTGGGGGAACAAAATAAGATGAATAAATTAGCACAGTTGTGGTGCTGATAAGCACAGTTGTGGTGCTGAATGGAAAGTGCTCCAAAATTATGAGCAATGGCTAATACTGAATGGCAATAGCCACGGAACCATGACAAACGATACTAAGGAACTAAACTGAAAATGTGCTTCACTGTTAGATATGGCAGTGGAAGGCAGTGGAAGCAATGTTACAAAGTAACAACTGAAAATTACACAGTAATAGACTAGATAAAAAGTAAAACATGATGTGCCGATGTGGCGAGGGGAAGCCGAGCCATAGGCCTACACTTGTAAACACAGAGGACAACGGGGAATAACTCTGGCAAAATAAACATGCAAATAGGTTCTAGCAGGGGCAACTAGGCATGTGAAACTGAGTCCATCTGAAGCACTTACACCTTCCAGTCAGGGTTTCCGCTAGGCATTTTTGGGGCCGGCCACCATGGCCGGCAAGATTATATTTTACCGGCCAAAGAATAAATTTACCGGCCATATTATTATTAACGTCACATGCGTGTTTGCACTGCATACATGCACCCAACAACTGATTGGGCTCATTACACCTCGTTACGTTAGAGCTGCGCTGCTGAACACGCAGCAGACGAATACCAAAACGCTCGCCCCAATACACAGTCGCCCCGGGGAAAATCCGGCGGTATTCGCCTGGTATTCCTAAACATATCAGTAAACCATGCCTAACCCTAACCTTATTCCGGATCTTAACCTCAGTAAAACTATACCTAATCCTAAACCTATTTCTACCCTTATCCTCAGTAAAACAAATACAAGAATACAACCGCTGGTCCGCCTGAAAAATGGGGGCGAGGGTGTTTTGGGGCGAGTCCTAATAACCCTGCGGGCTGTGGTTTCCCTGCACAACACCGTCGCCCAGTATAAACAAATTAATATATATTTTGGGCTTTAAATCGATTCTCATTCAACCTTGATATGCGAAAGTAGGTTTTGTTTTGTTAACGTTAATTATATGTCATGATATATGTGGCCTTGCGCGAGGTTGATTACTTGCCTTTATAGTTGCTTTCACCAACTTTCACCACTTTATCCATTGCAGTAACTGTGCTTGCATAATATCCACGACCCACACGTGTTCGGGACGGGACGGGTCCCTTTATCGATAATTGAGTTCGGCTTGGTTCAGATGATTCTATCACCTCGGAAAATCCCGGTTCTGTTTATCAACACCCGAGCGAACCACCCTACTCAGCACTGATCAGGAGGAGACACAGCTGTGTCTCTTAGCGGTGTTGCGTCGAATCAAAACTAGCAGACATACAAGCTCACAAAGCGGCGCGTTGCGACGTGCTGTGAGCTTGTAGCTTTGATATTTTCAACGCGCGACACCATCGTACAACGAATAGGCTATTCTATAACTGCAGCGCACAGCAGCAGCCGAGCAGGCTGTCGGAATTAAACCACACAGTCAGATCATGATAAAAACTTTAAACGATTACGATTGTAATGGTTGTAGCCAACTACTTTATGCAAATAATAATATTAATAATAGGCTTAAATGATAAAATAGCTAAGCCTAATAACAGCATTTTCCCAACCGGCCACGGTGGCCGGTGGTGTTTATATTTACCGGCCAATTAATTTTTTTACCGGTCAATGGCCGGTATATACCGGCTAACGGAAACCCTGCTTCCAGTACATATGCCTTGGTGCACCCACATTTGGTCAACTCTCAACAACTCTCCGCAATAGGTGGAAGTGGAGTCCAGAAGACTTTCCACTTCTCGTCCTGTTCCACCCATCCCCAGTCAGATGGGCTCGGCATTTGTGGATGTCGCTTCAATGCCTGTCCCCACACGTATCCAGCCTCATAAGAAGCATGTTTGGCATGCTCTTTGAGTGCTTCTTGAGTTGGTGAGATCAAGTCATATTGTCTTTGCTTTCTGGCAAAGAGATAAGGCCTGGCCTTTACCAAGCACATTGATGTATGGGATACAACTAAGTTTGTGCCTTAACCCTACACTTAGTCCGATCGTTCATCCAATGCCATTTAAATCCTGTGCGATCTCTACACCATCTGGTTAACTAAAACCCCATTAACCTTGGCTTGGCTCTCCCGCGCTGGCACAACCTGTCAATTCAGGTGCGGCTATCTAACTGTTTTGGGGTAAATTAGTATTTGGAATACTAACTTTCAATTAGCTGACATTGAACCCCACAGCAGTGATATATCACCATTGTGCCCTGGTAGTGCAGATACTCACTCTTATCTAATCTATCTATGATCAACAAATCAACACAACTGTATTGTGATGTGTTAAAGTTGTTCTTTAGCATAATCCTTAATGAAAAGAAATGTACATTTCTATGATAAAATGTATCCTTTGAGGATCCAAGGGGCGGCCATCTTGAAAATAGAAATTTCAAGTGGCTGGGAGTGTTTTCTTGTCAAGCAACCCTTAGAGACTGCTCATGCCAAATGTAATGCTTGTATCACCAAATAAACCATTATATAACTTAATTGCTCCACTAAAGTGTTGGCCATCTTGAAAAATGGCCGCCATCTTGAAATGTCAAATAGCTGTGGGTGGCCTATTGTCAAGTGACCCACAGAGACTGCTCATGCACATTTTCATGCTTGTATCACCAAATAAACCACCATATCACTTAACTGCCCAATAAGGTGTCGGCCATCTTGAAAAATGGAGACTGCTCAAGCCAATTTTCATGCTTGTATCATAAATTGAAAGATCGTAGCACTTATCTGCTCCGCTAGCCTATTAGCGATGGTATAAAGCTTAGATATAAGCAACCATAAAAATCATTAATACTTCTTCTGCAATTCCCTCCTTGTTGATCATAAGATCAACACATTGAGGTAGAATTATTTCATCAGGAGACATCAAAACAAAATCACAAAAAGTTATTATGAAACAAAAGTTAATTCAATTAAAGAACTACTAAGACGAAATACAGATTTGTTAAGAAAATCATCTTCATAAAAACATTAATAAACAACTGATGCTACTGATAAATAGGAAAAATATAATTAAGATAAAAGAATATTAAAATAAAGGTGAAGTCAATATTAATTGATTATGGCCAATAATGAGATAAACACGATCATTAATGACCACTTGTGGCTTAACTAATTAGATTGAAAGATCAGTAGGCCTACATGCAGACGTGCACTAATGCAAACTTTAACCAGCGAAGACCACAGCCCCTGCAGCCCCGACACGCTCGCGCGCGCGCCTGCGAGCACACACACGCACGCACGCACGCACGCACGCACGCACGCACGCACACACACACACACACACACACACACACACACACACACACACACACACACACACACACACACACACACACACACACACACACACACACACACACACACACACACACACACGCCAGGGTTGCCATGTCCACTTATTATAAGCAATTTGTTTGTTTTTTAGTTGCTTGTAAATATTGGTAGTTGCAGATTGCCTTTTTGGGGGGCTAGTTTCTAAAGTGTAGTTGCTTATTTTGGGCTTGTTTCCAATCCGTACGAAAGTTACACGGATTGTTTCCAAATGCTGTTTAAACCCACATTTGTCGCTTTTTTTCCAAGATTAGCCAATCTACAAGTCGATCTACAAGCTCCCAAGCTTGTAGATCGGCTATTTTCAGTAAAGTGCGCATGGCTCGATGGCTCGAGCATGGCATGAGCCTTGTTCAGCAGCCTGATGACAGGCTGTCAGGCTGGTCTCGGACCTTTGCTCTTCCTTGGACCTACCTGTGTGGATTAGGGACAAGTTCAACTGATTCGATTTTTTTGTTGTTGTTCTTCATGGCTTATACCAGTGTCAGTCTATTTTACACTGTCATTTTGCACCTTAATCCCATTCCCATACTGCACTGACTTGTCTTTTTTTGTGTTTTCTAGCACCTTAACAAACGTAATTTATCATCATGCATCTGCTGCTATGCCCATGCACCTTTTATCTTATCTCAGGTATTGTGTACATTTGTAGACAACTTGTTCTTGTTTGATCTCCTTTCCCCAGTTTCACCCACTTTTTTACTTCTGTAAAAATGTGATGTGACAATAAAGCTGATTCTGATTCTCTTTTGGGCTTGTTTTCATAGACCTGGTTGCTGGTTTCTCTCGCAAAATCTGGCAACAGTAAGTGACACACACAGGCTCACGTAGCAGCGGTCGGAGCAGCCAACAGTTTGGGCAGAGGAGTTCAGTAAGTGCAAAATATACCGTTTCCACGCTGATACTGATTAATAACTTGAATAAAGGGATTATGACATGGCCCTTAAATGTCACATATGAGACTGTACGTTTGAAATATTTTAATGACGTCAGATTGGGATTTTTTCTTACTGTAGGCCTACTGTATATGTTCTGTGTGTGGGTCGCAGTGCAAGGAAGCACCGCAGCTTTCTTGTACTAAACCAGGAAGTGGCTTTACTTGAAAATGTATTGTATTTGTAAATATGTGTATATAGAATATCTATTTCCACTCAAATCTCTTAGTTACAGCAACATTGTTCATGTGAAGTAGTTTGTTTATGCTTTATATTTATTGATATTTTTATAATCGCTATGGTCATTTCGCGCGGGACTCCTGGCTTGTCTGAGGGTGTCGGCATGAATTTATTGCCGGGTTCAGAGCACCTCAAGGCGGGGACACTGGGGCTATCTGCATGGTGGCTCCTAGCCCTAGAATGTCTGTGATCTTACATACATTTCATGTATTCCAAATACACAGTCATAGATCACCCTGGACGGCGCGCTGTGTAGTGACGATCTACGCGGCCGTAAAAGTGCTCTAAACTCCGTCTGTACTCACCCAATAATTAATGCCTAAGACTTGGAGTCAGATATTGTCCTCTAGTTTCATATCCATTTGAAAGTTCTGTCAGAAAACGTGTGTTTAGTCAAATATCTCCACTTTTCCACGAGCTGCATACGGACGACTTTCTGTACGGGCTAGGGGGCCGCGACTTGAGTGACGGACCGAATTGATCAAAACTTCCTCTGATCACCACAAACGTCATCACAAATTGACACAGGGAAGCACAAACGAATGGGGCACACAATTGACAGGTGCATGTGATTGGTGCAGGGTAATGAATCACATCACCGGCCAATTGTGTGCCCAAACATTTGTGCGTCCTAAAGGAAGTTTACATATATTCATTCCTGCACTCATTCCAGGCCCCTCGCCCGTACATAAAGTCGTCCGTGTGCAGCTCGTGGAAAAGTGGAGATATTTGACTAAACACACGTTTTCTGGCAGAACTTTCAAATGGATATGAAACTAGAGGACAATATCTGACTCCAAGTCTTAGGAATTAATTATTGGGTGAGTACAGACGGAGTTTAGAGCACTTTTACGGCCACGTACTGTAGATCGTCACCACAGCGCGCCGTCCAGGGTGATCTATGACTGTGTATTTGGAATACATGAAATGTATGTAAGATCACAGACATTCTAGGGCTAGGTGGCTCCCTGCTGGCCGTGGATCATGCCATCGGGTGCATTTCTCCTTTCCGACATGTCGCCTTTCCGACGTTGACGAACCCTATACCTAACCCTAACCGCACGCGGAAGCCACTAGTCGGAGTGGTGAGATGTCGGAATGGAGAGTGAACACCCATGCCATCATGTTTCTAAACAAATGACTCATTATTTTATTTAGTTACCGTAATATCAAGCGCTGGTTGATATTAATGATTTATTTGATTTTTTTATGAGATATTTATGTACGATAAAGGTGGGGGGACGCAGCCAGTCTGGCGCTGGCTGGTGATCAGCGTTGCCATGTCTGCTTATTATAAGCGACTTGATGAAACGCGTTGTGAGCTTGTAGATCGGCTATTTTCTATATGCTTATTTCTCTCGCAGTATGGCAATACTGCAGGTGATACAATGCCTGTATTTCTCCCCGCACACTCAGGACACAGAGCAGTTCTAGCCTAGCCAATACAGTGGGACCTCATCTCGGAGCTGTATAGTGGCGGCCTGGCGGGAGAGATTTGTGATGGGGCTAGTGTTGTGAATGAAACTGCAGATTCAACTGCTGACAACTACAGAACGGAATATTGCGGTCAAATGTTTTCAGACCTGTGTACCCCCAGACATCTGATGTTAACATCTTTGAAAAAAATATTCTACGGGTCTCAAAAGATTACTAAAAACGCTCAAAAACGCTGGCAGAAGTTGCATACTGTTCTGAAAAACTCTGGCAGTTAATTTGGCATAAGTGGTTAATTCATAATGTATTAAGTTTGGGTCCCAAGGGTCCCTTCTTAGATATGTAGTGCAGTCCAAAGTACAATATTGGTTGCTTATACTCTACAAGTACAGATACTGAGGGAAAAAACATGTACTTTGTTACTGTCCATCACTAGTCCCCAGCAGTGTTACTTTAACTATGGGACACATGGAACCATTTGATTACATTTCTCAGTAACACTGAGCTTACAGTGCAACACCATCTGTCGTCCAGGTCTAACAACATCCATCCTAAATGTTTCCATCAGTGTATGAAGAACAGAGTTGTAGCAGCGATGCAGACCACCATGTTGAAACCAGTGATCAAGTTACACAGAATATGTATGTACTGTTTTATGATGTTACTGTAAACATTTAGTCTAATAGGTATGTGCTATTATAGAAATATTATATTCCAGTCGGGTGAAGTTTAGGCCATTTATTAGGACGTTTTCAGCAGAGCAGCAGCATACACAGATCAGTACAGATCATGAGAAGCAGGCCTCCAGGCCTGCTCCAGCAGCCCCTCGGGGCACAGGCCTCTTGAGCACCCATCTAACACAGCTCTTATAGTCCACATTGTACCAGAGATGCTATTCTAAATGGTCATAATAAGTGATGTACTAAAGGTAAGAGCAACACAAACATTGATACACATAATAGCTGACAGAGTCAGAGTAGCATGGGAGAGACAGCTCAGCTGTTACAGCGACAGCTGTAGAACTTGGAATTAGCACAGTTGTGTAAAACCTTGCTTCAATGAGATAACCAACAAATACACAATACTCTCTATACATTTCTGCCGTCATAGTACTGTATTATTATGTTACTGTAAACATTTAGTCTAATAGGTATGCACTGTTTTATTATGTTACCGTAAACATTTAGTCTAATGGGTATGTACTGTTAATTTATTAGGGATGCACCGAATGGAAAAGTCTTGGCCGAATACCGAATATAGGATGTTGAAACCAGTGATCAAGTTACACAGAATAGGTATGTACTGTTTTTTATTATATTACTGTTTTATTATGCTACTGTAAACATTTAGTCTAATACAGTGATGTCAAACTTGTGTTTCGCGGGCCATTTCTGGCCCGCAACGTCGTCAAATCTGGCCCACGAGGTGATTTGAGAAAACGCCATTTAATACTACCTCTAATGGGAAAAAAAACAAGATACAAAAAAAAATAGGTATGTACTGTTGTATTATGTAACTGAAAACATTGACTCTAATAGGTATGTACTGTTTTTTATGTTACTGTAAACATTTAGTCTAATATATATATATATATATATATATATAGGTATGTACTGTTTTATTATGTTACTGAAAACATTGAGTCTAATATATATATATATATATATATATATATATATATATATATATATATATATATATATATATATATATTTCTCTCTTTAAAAAACGTATAATCATTATAATGGGTCCATATTGAGAACAAAGGGATTCTACCGTTGCGCCTCAGCCTTAAACGGCCAGTCTGGTGCGTCACAAGGGTAGGGACAATAGATGCAGAAGAGAGAATGCTGGAGCAACACGGACAGTTTAGGCCTTTTATTTATTTCGGTGCAAGTAAAACAGATAGACTGACATTTCGGTCTTTCGACCTTCCTCAGCATCAAGATAGACATTTATATACAGAGGTGAGCATGGGCTGTGCTCTCAATAAACCAATGGTGAATGGCCCTCTGTTTAGTGGTAATTACCTAGTTCTGCATGTCACAGTCTCAAGGTTGCGCCAATCAGTAATGATTAGGCTTAGCTCTGGGCATGTGGACCATTTAGCATATTACAAGATATAAAAAATAGTATACACATATAATGCCTTGGTAAGGTTAGTTTAAAACAGTGTACAAGTAGAAAGAGGGGCCAAATAATGTTGCCAATGCAAAAACACTTTAGATACATTTTGATAAAGTTATATTTTTAAGACACAAAAAAAGGGAAACACTCTCAAGAGTAAAAAAGCACACAAAAGCAATGTCAGGAAACCTCAGGGACCGTCTATAGGAAGCATGAAAGGCTCAGTTCTTCATTTAGACCATTGGATTCTAAGGTGTAAAGGTTATGGATCCACAATGCTTCTCTGCAAAGCAGTTTGTTAATTATGTCTCCACCCCGTAATGAGACTGACATTTTTTCTATTCCCCAGAAGCCATGATTTGCTGATTTATAGTGCCTGGCCATGGCATATTCTGGGTTGTTAGTGTGAATATAGTGCAGGAACAAACCCTCAAAAAGAGCCTTAGTTTTTGAGATACCCCTCCCCGGAGTAGAACAAAACGGGACATAGTTTTTTCATATCTTTAGGATGTCCCCTTCATGAAATGGATTGTCCCAAGTTTTACTTTTACTGCAAAAGTCATGAAATTGATCCATGAAGTGACTCACCACATAGGCAAAAAAAATGCATATGCTGAAAGTGGGAGCTCCAAGTAAATCCTCTGCCATTTTCTACCTGTTGGTTGTTTTTAGATCATACTTGCACAGATGGTCTACAGGTAGTGTCCCTACATCCCAAAACAATCAGAATGCCAATATGTGGTTCTATTGTGAATCAGCAGCCTTTTATATAAGGCCTTAAATAGGCGGAAATAGCAACAAGTTGACTTTTCTGAGCAATATGTACTTGTAACTTTGGTCCAGCTCTTTATCAGGGGTAGAACTAGATGTGACATTGTCTTAAAGATGTCCACTTCCTGAAATGGATGGTCAGAAGTTTTACTTTTATTGCAAAAGTCATGAAATTCATCCACAAAGTGACTCACCACTGCCAAAACACGCCTACCCTGAAAAAGGGAGTTCGAAGTCAATCCTTTCTCATTTTCTACCTGATGTTTTTTGTTTTACATCATACTTAAACAGATGGTCTACAGGTAGTGTCCCTACATCCTAAAGCAATCAGAATGCCAATATTTGGTTCTATTGTGAATCAGCAGCCTTTTATACAAGGCCTTATTATAGGCGGAAATAGCAAAAAGTGGACTTTTCTTAGAAATATTCACATGGAATACTGGTCCTACCCTTCTATCAGGGGTAGATAAAAACTTCACCTTGTTTTTCCATAACTTTGACTTGTCCTCTTCATGAAATGGATTGTCCCCATTTTACTTTTACTGCAAAAGTCATGAAATGTATTCATGAACATTTACAAAAAGAAAAAAATAATGCAGAAAACTCCCTACCTACCTAGTGAATCCTGCTTCATTGACCACCTAATGGTTGGATTTACATCATATTTACACATACTGTCTACAGGTAGGACCCCAACACCCAAAACAACCAGAAAGATATGTCAAAATATGCTGTATTGTGAATCAGCAGGATTTTAGGCTCCTACTGTAGGCCTTGTTAAATAAACTGCTCACAAAATGTAAGGAAACTTGAATTTGGCCCATTATATCTCCCCTTTACTAATACCAATCAGTAAAGTGTTATATATCATTTTTATCGGTGATTAGTCACCTACGAGGTACAGCTTGTAAGCATCGGGCATTCATGGAATGAGCAACACAGGCAAACGTGTGGGTAGCGCCGAGCAAAAATGTGCTAAAATGGCCTGTTAGACTTTTTTGCTGACATTCAATGTCGTGACATTCATGACATTCAATGGGCTTCAGGTGTGTGCCAGTCACAGGTGTGTGACTGCCTCACAGGTGAGTGGCACCTGAACATGGGTTCTGCAACTTTGTTGAGTTTGTGTATGCTCCAAGCAGCAACACTGCCCCCATGGAAAGATGCCACTTTTGTCAGGATAAGGCCCGTGCAACAGGGCAAGTGAAGCTGGTGTTCTGTTATGCAGAGTGACAGCATTATTTGGTGTTAGCCCTGGTACCATTTCCAAACTTAGGACCAAGTTCTGTTAGACTGGTGAAGTCAACAAGGAAGACAACAACCCAGACCCCTTGCTTCACTGAGGAACCATAGATTTACAGGCAAGATTTGCACAACGGTACCAAAGACAGATGTCAAAGTTGCAGGGCCCATGCTCAGGTGCCAGTCACACACCTTTGACTGGCACACACCTGCCTGCAAATGGTGCCGGGGCTGACATCAAATAATGCGTAATGGAACACCAGCTTCACTTGCCCTATTGCACGGGCCTTATCCTGAAGGGACAAACGTGGCATCTTTCTATGGGGGCAGTGTTGCGGCTTGGAGCATACACAAACTCAACAAAGTTGCAGAACACATGTTGCAGAACGCAAAGTCCCAGAACCCACCTCTCAGCAGGTGTGTGCTGGCAGGTCGCTTAAAACAAGAGCAATTACCAGCAAAAGCATATTGGGTGATTTTGGCACATTTTTGCTCGGCGCTACCCACACATTTGCCTGTGTTGCTCATTCTATGAATGCCCGATACTTACAAGCTGTACCTTGTTGTAAAGGTGACTAATCACAGATAAAAATGATATATAACACTTTACTGATTGGTATTAGTAAAGGGGAGATATAATGGCCCAAATTCAAGTTTTCTTACATTTTGTGAGCAGTTTATTATATTATGAAGTTATTTTTTCAGAGTTACTTCTAATCCTGATGTATTACTGTAAAATGCCTGCAAACAAAATGACTTCTTAATAACAGGACATGTATTCTGATACCATGTTTTTACCCACTTCATATTCATGTGGAATCTAAGGATGTTTCTCAGGTAGGCCTATATCCTGATGCCTCAAAACAGATGGAATGACAACATATAGTTCTATAAGCCTTCTATGGTAGCCAGACTTAAAATGCAGTATGGGCTAAGTAGAATATACTACTGTGTGCCATTCTTAATGAATAATCATCAATCAGCAGCTTATTCTCAATTTCATATATTTATTTACTTTTTTGAGCAGTGTGGAGGGAACTGACTGACGGGTGCCAAACCGTTTTCCATAAGCTGCAGATTGATGATTATTCATTAAGAATGGCACACAAAAAGTGTATTCTACAGTACTTAAGCCATACTGCATTTAGGTTGTATGGGCTTATAGAAATATATTTTGTCATTCCTGAGGCTTTGAGGTGTAGAGATATTAGGCCTACCTGAGCATCATAGATTCCATATGAATATGAAGTGGCAGGGTAAAATCATGGTATCAAATTGTATTCCCTGAAGCAGTCATTTTGTTGTGGCATTTTACAGTATTAATAGAGCAGGATTAAAAGTAATTCAGATTTGTTTTAAATGCCTTTAACCAGGCCTAAGAGCCTATAAAACCCAATTCACAATACACAAATTTTAACATATTTGTCTGGTGGCTTTGGGGTGTAGGGGTCTTACCTGTAGACAATCTGGGCAAATATGATCCCTTTTTCATGCAAGCTGGGGGCAGTTCTGCACTTTCTTGGTGCAGAAACTTTATTGAAGAATGTCATGATCTTTGCAGTCAATGTAAATAGTTTGATGGTTGATAGTTAGATGACAAGTCAAGTTATGAAAAAACAAGGTCAGTTTTTGTTCTACCTCTGACCAAAATCACATGTGAATATTCCTATTTCTGCCTTGAATAAGGCCTTATATTATATAAAGGGCAGCTGGACACTAACTGTAGACCATCTGTGTATAAGTACAATGTGAAAACAACCAGCGTGTAGAACTCCCTATTACAGGGTAGGTGTGTTTTTGCAGTGGTGAGTCACTTCATGGATGAATTTCATGACTTTTGCAGTAAAAGTAAAATGGGGACAATCCATTTCATGAAGAGGACAAGTCAAAGTTATGGAAAAATAAGGTGAAGTTTTTATCTACCCCTGATAGAAGGGTAGGACCAGTATTCCCTGTGAATATTTCTAAGAAAAGTCCACTTTTTGCTATTTCCGCCTATAATAAGACCTTGTATAAAAGGCTGCTGATTCACAATAGAACCACATATTGGCATTCTGATTGCTTTAGGATGTAGGGACACTACCTGTAGACCATCTGTTTAAGTATGATGTAAAACAAAAAACATAAGGTAGAAAATGAGAAAGGATTGACTTCGAACTCCCTTTTTCAGGGTAGGCGTGTTTTGGCAGTGGTGAGTCACTTTGTGGATGAATTTCATGACTTTTGCAGTAAAAGTAAAACTTCTGACCATCCATTTCAGGAAGTGGACATCTTAAAGACAATGTCACATCTAGTTCTACCCCTGATAAAGAGCTGGACCAAAGTTACAAGTACATATTGCTCAGAAAAGTCAACTTGTTGCTATTTCCGCCTATTTAAGGCCTTATATAAAAGGCTGCTGATTCACAATAGAACCACATATTGGCATTCTGATTGTTTTGGGATGTAGGGACACTACCTGTAGACCATCTGTGCAAGTATGATCTAAAAACAACCAACAGGTAGAAAATGGCAGAGGATTTACTTGGAGCTCCCACTTTCAACATAGGCGTTTTTTTTGCCTATGTGGTGAGTCACTTCATGGATCAATTTCATGACTTTTGCAGTAAAAGTAAAATTTGGGACAATCCATTTCACGAAGGGGACATCCTAAAGATATGAAAAAACTATGTCCCGTTTTGTTCTACTCCGGGGAGGGGTATAGTCAACTTTTGGGCTTTTGGTTCCTGCACTAAAAGCAGTTTCGTGCTCGCCTATACTGAGTTTAAGTCCACAGGGACATTTGAGCATATATACCACATAAGTTGATTTACAATTTATAAATGAGTATATTTTGTATTTTTTACCTGTGCGTGGATGGGTATTTTTTTTTAGCATTGGATGAATTGGAGCATTGGGCGCAGTTGCCACATTTATAGAAACCCTGTGGGGGATTGGGGAGCCAGGTGGGGGGGGGGGGTGTATTCATGTCCGAGTGGATAAGACGGTCTCTGAGGCTTCTGGAGCGTCTGAAAGAGAAGAGAGGAGGATCAGTACACATGTTGAAGTTTGGGATCACTTTTTAAAACGTGCCAATGTTTTAGTAAACAGAGATGCTGCTAGCCCTGCGTCCTGCGTCTCTGACGCACCTTTTTAATAAAGGACGCATTAAACCAACCGTCACTGCGTCCACGGGACGCATACAACTAAAGCGAGCCGTGAGCCACGCAGCCCTGCTCCAAAGCGAGCCGCACACCAAACCGAGCCGCGCGCCAAGCCGAGCCGCGACCCGCGCGCCAAACCGAGCCGCGACCCGCGAGCCAAACCGGGCAGCGACCCGCGCACCAAACCGAGCCGCGACCCGCGAGCCAAACCGGGCCGTGACCCGCGCACCAAACCAGGCCGTGACCCGCGCACCAAACCGAGCCGCGACCCGCGAGCCAAACCGAGCCGCGACCTGCGCACCAAACCGAGCCGCGAGCCGAAACACCGACGCGTGACACGTTGTTTTCAGATCGTTATTTTCGGTGTTTCTGGGACCCATTTGAATGACCACCTGTGGGTCCCGGGACCCATTTCATTGAAAACCTAGCAACATCATTGAGTAAAGCATTCTTAATTAGCCCTGCCGCTGGAGAATATTGTGTTGAGAAACAGCCGAGCGGGTGTCTGTTAAGGGTTTTTTATTAGTAGGGACGTTCTGTCTGTATGTAGGGCTCTGTTATATGCTGCGTCTAGGTTCACTGGATTATAGCCTCTTTCTGTGAAGCGGTTAGTGAGCTCTGTAGCTTTAGATTCAAAGTCTGTGGTGGAGCTGCAGTTACGCCTAAGGCGCAGATATTGGCCAATAGGAATATTCCGAATGAGTTGTTTAGAATGGTTGCTGTTCGCTCTTAGTAAAGTATTCCTACTGAGTGGTTTATGGTAGATAGTGGTATCAAACAAACCATCAGTACTTTTAAAGATGGTGAGGTCTAGAACATGTATTTCATTATTGTTAAACTCCAAGGTAAAAGTTATAAGTACCTAGTGGTGGAGTTTACATACAGGAGGAACGCTTGCAGCTCATCTACGGTGCCCTTCCAGAACAAGAGCACATCATCAATGTGGTGCCAAAGAGCTATTTTAGGGAGAAATGTATTATTTACAGGATTGTGTATAAATCTTTCTTCCCAGAAACCCATAACCAGACAGGCATATGACGGGGAAAAAGTACTACCCATAGCAGTCCCTTGGCATTGTAAATGAAAATGACCAGAGTACTTGAAGAAGTTGTTAGACAAAATAATCTCAGCAACTTCAGTCAAAGCTGAGGGGGGCATGATATGTGCCGGGCGTGTATCTAAATAGTGGGAAATGGCTTCTAAACCCACATCATGCGGTATGCATGTATACAGACTTGTTACATCGAGTGAAGCTAAGATGGTATCAGCATGTTCACATTTCAAATTATGAACCAGATTCAGAACGTCAGTGGTGTCTCCAAGATACGAAGGCAAATTTAAAGGGACTACACCATGAATTTAAAAAATAATAATAATATTTAATATCATATTGTTTATGTCCCTCAAACGTTTTTCAAAAGGTTTGAGCCTAAATCAAGCCTCAGATATACTCATTCCAACTAACTTCTCTCTGGCCTGTTTTTAGACCAATTTACAGAAAACCCCAGATTTGCTGTGAAAGCCTGAGTATTCAAACTGGGGTATTTTTGAGGATAGAAGAGAGGTAGGGGAGACCAAAAACACACAGAAAAGAAGAAAAAGTTAAAATTCATGGTGTAGTCCCTTTAACACACATTTTCTCAGAAAATGATCAACTCAGAGACAGGGCTCAGTGAGGAGGACACAATGGGGCGGAGGGGGGGTTCTTTAGGGTTTTGTGAATTTTAGGAACACCATAAATTACTGGGCACACAGGGTGATCTTTGACCAAAAATGTATTTTCCTTGTCTGTGATAAAGCCTCTCTTATGAGATGCATCAATGAGACGCATCAATAAAAACATCAATCTTAGTTTTGACTTTTGCAGTAGGGTTAGAGGGTAGAGGAGTGTAGTGGTTGGTGTCAGTGAGCTGACTTAAAATACCCAAGTTGTATTTATCCAAACTCATGACTACTACTGGGCCGCCTTTATTGGCTGGGCGTATAATGCTGTATTTTCTTACTTCATGGTCATGTATGGCTTCCATTTCAGTTCTGGTCATGTTGGGTTTACCTTTCATTTTTAGGCACTTTTTAGCCATGCTAGTTGCGTGGAGAGCGTCGTGTGGGGGGGGGATTCTCCTCCCGCCGTGCGTGCCCCTCCTCTTTTTGCGTGTTTAGAGTGGGCGTGTGGAAAAGGAGGTTTGGAAGACCTTTTATGGGCATCGGCTACGTCACTGGCAGTGTCGTTGGAGGATTCCCTCTCACTGGCTGTCGAGAGCGGGTCTTTGATGTTTTTGGCAGGGGGGTGCCGTTGGCTCTTGAAGGCTTTTCTTTTGCCATGCCAGTCGTATATGGTTCCCACCTCGTAGTCTTTGATGTCACGCTTGTATTTGTCCATCTTGTAGGCTTGCAGATCTTTCACAAACACGGTGGTTGTGCTGTTATTCGTTATATCGTTGTAGGTGTCCGTGTCCACTTAAGCTTTAATTTCATTCTCAATGTTTGTGATGTTTGCTGTCACTTTATCGCTCTCTGCTTTGTTTTTTTTTTAATAACTGAAAGCTTAAGGTCCATTGAACATTTGTTCAGAATTTGTTCCCATTACTGTACAAAATGTTTGTCATCCATCCCGAAGGACGGGGTTTTGTGTAAGCGGAGTCCGTGAGGAAGTACTCTCGCCAGTACTCTGAGAGTGTAATAGAATGCCAGAGGAATCTGGCTTGAGTCTTTTTTGCATCTTCAAGGTCTCTTGTGAGAGTAGGTGTACATGACACTGTTGGTTGTATAAAATATTTAAAAAGAGACTGTGGAAGAATAATACTTGCACCTTGTTCTTCAGTAAAGGACAGCGTTTCTGGTTGTACCTCAGTGTTTCCACTGGTGGTTAGGCTTAGACTGGTTTCCAAGAAATCCATCGCGTCCTTTTGTTTGGGGTGGCGAGCAGCAGGTAGAGAGGCTAATCCAGGTAGCCACAAGAACTTGAGAACAAAGGGATTCTACCGTTGCGACTCAGCCTTAAACGGCCAGTCCGGTGCATCACAAGGGTAGGGACAATAGATGCAGAAGAGAGAACGCTGGAGCAACACGGACAGTTTAGGCCTTTTATTTATTTCGGTGCAAGTAAAACAGATAGACTGACGTTTCGGTCTTTCGACCTTGTTTTACTTGCACCGAAATAAATAAAGGCCTAAACTGTCCGTGTTGCTCCAGCGCTCTCTCTTCTGGGTCCATATTGAGATCAGTTATTTAGACAATATTTCAAAGACGGAAGTGTTTACAGCTGGTGTTGATTATGTTGCGCTGTGCAGGCTCTTAACTAGCGCTGGTTAACCTACTAATGTTACACCCTCTCTGACATTTGTGGATTTTAGTTTGGTTAATTCAAGATGAAAACAGCAAAGCTTGGTTACAAAGTTAGTAGTCCTTTCTTCCTACTTGTCTTGAGTTGAGTGCCGTCACCGTGGTGTGTGTGTGTGTGTGTGTGGGCGTGTGTGAGGGGGTGTGCGGGGAGTAATGCAGCTGGGCTCGGAGAGAAGCAGCTGCTGTGTATTCTTCCATTCAACGGTGTGTTACCGAGAGAGACGCAGCTGCTCTATACTTCGCCCTCCAACAGTGTTTTACAGATCGGATTGTGCTTGTGCTTTTTTTTGTTTGTGTATGTCTTCTAAACATTCGGTAATATTTATTCAGCGTTAAAATAATTTAGTCTGAAAATCGAATATGTATTTTCTTTTGCCATTTTCGGCCGAATATTTTCGGTGGCCAAAATGCACGACGGTGGATTAAAACCCACAACCTCCGCGGTGGTGGGCACTGGGCAGGCACTTTACCTCTGCACCACCCGAGCGTAATTGTTAAGGCCAGCCAGCGAAGACGCTCTAAGAATAGCGCTTTTGGTTGGCCATTAAATTTACTCTATAGCTTCATGCTTCCCAGCAAATAGTGATATTGGTGACCGCATGGCCTTTCCACTGGAGCTTTAGGCCAGATATAACAGTTGCACACAATATCCTACTATAATTCTAGTAACCTCTGTGTGTCCGTCCGTTCGTTTGTTTGTAGTGGTGTCACAACCCGGTTCTCCTCAGTGGCTGGACCAATTGCTCTGATTTTGCACACAGACATTGACCATTACCATCTGAACGCAACTGTGAAGCCCGTTTTTCAATTTCATCAAATCTCAGCTTCTTATTAGCGTTTATGTGTCAAACAATGTCGCCTCCCGGGTTGCCAGATCATGTGCGCATATCCCCCCACGGATGCGATCCGGGTATGGTCTAGTATCTCTAAATCAAATGGGACTAACGCAGACTTGCGCTACACAGAGAGTGCATGATGATCAATTACTGAATCAATGAATGAATTGGGCAAATCTACTCCTCCCTCATTGTGTATTATTGTTCAAGTAGAGTTAATTCATCCTGAATTAATGGGATTTCAATTCCTTCATTCCAGACCAGTCTATGGAGTCCAGACTGCAGGTGAAGATTAACTCTCCAGACCCAGCCAGGGCTGTTTCTATTAAACGGAAGAAACCTGAAGACCACCAGGACCTCAGTAAGTTTCATGATTTATTTTTGCTTTAATCAGTTTTGTTGTCCCTTATTTTCACTTCTCTTGTTGAAAAACATATATATGTATTATTACAGACCTGCCAACATGTACAATTTGCATAGCATGCCCTAATTTTCACATCAAAGTACACGGGTTCAATGTGTCCCTCTAAAGTACGCAAAATTACAAGCTGACAACGTGACGCTCACTGTGTTTATATCTCTCTCTGTCACTCACTCTCTTGCTCTGTATGGTGCTGTGTCCCGCTTCCACTCTATTGTCTACTTCCTCGCTAATCTCTCAAGAACAGATTCTGCTCTCCGCTTGAATCTGTCGGGGGGGGGGGGTTCGTCATAACGTGTATGCACTGGCCTACAAGTGGGCGTGCCTTCAGATCAGGAAGCAGGCCACGCTTTACCCAATCAAATGTAGTGGGCGGGATTGCATAATTCTTCTCTACCAGCGCATGTATCAAGTACATGATATACTTGTCTGTGATGCAATTATTAATAAATAAAAACACCTGCAAATCTACTGTGCACAGCAGAAACAAATTGTTGGCTAATCAACATACCTAATATGGATCATCTGCGGCACCGCCACCCGAAAAGAAAATGTGTGTGCACGGCCCTGCACGCGCCTCTGAACTTTCTTGAAAGTTTAGACAGATGGCCATGCGTTTTGTATGGTCTTCAAGACTGATATTAACGTTGATCAGTAGTTAATAATTAACGTTGATCGTAAAGGATCAGCAGATAATAATTTAATAAAATGATAATGCATGTTCAGAGCAATGTCTATGTTTTGGCTGGCAAGTGTTGGGGATGAAATGGGGATGAAATTAAAACAAATACTAGCTGCACTATTATATATTCAGATATATACTGTATCTTTAAAGGTAGGGTAAGTGATTTGCGTTGGTTAAAATAATTGTTAAATAGCTCTATATTCTGATAGTACTCATTGCTATAGAGTGTTTGTTCAGTATTAGGAGTCTCCTTGTCTCTCCACCTCTTTATTAAACAGAAAATGCATTTTCGTTTCAGTTTCAGTTTCATTTCCAATTTTATCCAACCAGGACAGAGAACTCAATCAGGATACAGATTAAACAAGTGAAATTGGAAGTGATGACACTAAGAAATGAGCATGCAAAATTGAAACTGGAACACTATACAAATTAAGCTTAAAAATGGGTACTTTCTCCTGATTGGCTGAGATTTTGACACCTACCGAAACATGTATTTTCTGTTTATTAAAGAGCTGGAGAGACGGGGAGACTCCTGTCACTGAACAAACACTCTATAGCAATGATTACTATCAGAATATAGTGTTTTAACCTTTCAACAAAATACTTTTTGTTTTAACCAAAAAATATCACTTACCCTACTAGATTTTCAGGTTGCGTAGCATGGCCTTCAAACCTTGTCCTATATGTTGCACTGATAAGAGCAATGGTCACTGTCTAAGAGCACCCACCAAGTTTGGGGCCATGGAAGATTTTATTTGACATTATTATATGCAAATATTTCCATTGGTCACTTGTATTTTAGGCCAACTCGCACATATTTTCTATTGGTCACTTATGTGCAAAATACAACTCGCAAATGTTTTCTCTGTGTCACTTGTGTTTTCTAATGTTTGCAAATACAAATTTAAGCTTTGTAAATATACAATCGAGCTCTGTAATTACGTGTTATTTACACATTTGTCAATCCCTTTTTATAAGTGAAGCACAAAGTTCACATTTGCACAATAATGTCTTATTTGTACCTCTCCAACTCTGTCATTTACACCTTGCAACCAAACTTCATGGCTTGTAACTCGCAAATGAATTCACAAATGTTTTCCGTGGTTCACCCGTATTTTAATACGACTCGCAAATAGTTTCACTGCTTCACTTTTAGTTTTCTCTCTGCTTAAATAAATTGGTTATCATTCTGAACACCACTTGTAGAATTGGTGTTTAGATCTAGTGTTTAATCTTAGCAGTGGATGAAGAATTGTCAACATGGTATCCTTAAATTATACTATAATAATGGCAGCCCACGATAACAAATGAAAACTGTGTGTGTGTGTGTGTGTGTGTGTGTGTGTGTGTGTGTGTGTGTGTGTGTGTGTGTGTGTGTGTGTGTGTGTGTGTGTGAGCAGTCTGACTGTACTTCACTGTCTTGTACATGCATACATGTACTACTAGGCAATAGGCCTACATGTGCTGATGAAATTGGTTTTATATTTGATTAAGTAATATAACTTAACATAATATTGTTATTGATAATGGTATCACAATATTTCAATTACTCCTAAAAAGCAGCTTTATTGTTGAATAATTGATGATATGGAGGCTAGGGGGAAATGACCGTGTTCAAGTGAAGCCGTGTTTGTAGAAACGGCATGCGCCGTTTCCCAAGATCTGTTATTATTGTTTTATTTATTTTATTTTATATATTTTTTAAAAAGTCGAAATCAATTTGTCTAGGATGCATACATTTCACCTAATTTCAACGTAACACTGACTTTGGTGAACTGTGAAATTAAATCTGATTGATGTGTGAAGCTGGCTCTTACCAGGCTTGTGTTTTATGTTTCAGAAACCTGTCCTACTCAGTCCTCAGTTAAAGCAAAACGTTACTGCTGCAAACAATGTGGAAAAAGCTACACTTCAGTTTGCCATCTCAAAGTACACCATAGAATTCACACTGGAGAGAAGCCTTATAGTTGTGAGGAGTGTGGGAAAACCTTCACTCAAACGGGTCACCTCAAACACCACAAGAAAATTCACACTGGAGAGAAGCCTTACTGCTGTGACCAATGTGGGAAAAAGTTCACCCTCATGTCTACTCTTAAACAACATGAGATAATTCATACGGGAGAGAAGCCTTACTGTTGTGACCAGTGTGGTAAAAGATTCTCTTCAATGCCTAGCCTTGTATCACACAATAGAATTCATACAGGATTTAAACCATTCAGCTGTGAAATATGTGGGAAGTGTTTTACTCGTCATGATTCTTTGAAAACTCATCAGCGCATCCATACTGGAGAGAAACCTTATTGCTGTGACCAATGTGGAAAAAGCTTCACTCAAAAGTCTAACTTTTTGACACACAAGAAAATTCATACTGGAGAGAAGCCTTACTGCTGTGCTCAGTGTGCGAAAAGCTTCAAAAGCATGGGTCATCTAAAAACTCACCAGAAAATTCACACTGATGAAAAGCTTTACCGCTGTGACCAGTGTGGTAAAAGCTTCAATCGAAGAGATGCCCTTGTGATACACAATAGAATTCACACTGGAGTGAAGCCTTTCAGCTGTGAAACATGTGGGAAGTGTTTTACCCAGAATGGACACTTGAAATATCACCGGCTTATCCATACTGGAGAGAAGGCTTACAGTTGTGACCAGTGTGGAAAAACGTTTGCCCACAGTCAGCATCTAAAAACTCACCAGCGTATCCATACTGGAGAGAAGCCTTTCAGTTGTGAAATATGTGGGAAGGGTTTCTCTCAGGATGGGTCATTCAGAATGCACCAGCGCATCCATACTGGAGAAAAACCTTTCGGTTGTGAAATATGTGGGAAATGTTTTATGAGGAAAGAAAAATTAAAAGTACATCAGCGCATCCACACTGGAGAGAAGCCATGCAAGTGTGAAATATGTGGGAAGTGTTTTAATCAGTCTGGAACATTACAAAAACATATGCGCATCCATACCGGAGAGAAGCCATTCAGCTGTGAAATATGTGGGAAGTGTTTTACTGAGTCTAAAACATTAAAAAAACATCAACGCATCCATACTGGAGAGAGCAGCCTTTCAACTGGAGAGAAACATTTCAGTTGTGAAATATGTGGAAAGTGTTTTAAAGAGAAAGCAAGATTAAAACTGCATCAGCGCGTCCATACTGGAGAGAAGCCATTCAGTTGTGAAATATGTGGGAAGTGTTTTGCTGAGTCTGGAACAGTAAAAAAACACCGTCGCATCCATACTGGAGAGAAGGCATTCAGCTGTGAAATATGTGGGAAGTGTTTTACTGAGTTTGGAACATTAAAAACTCATCGCCGCATTCATACGGGAGAGAAGCCTTTCAGTTGTGAAATATGTGGGAAGCGTTTTACTTATACTGGATCATTACAAATACATTTGCGCAGCCATACTGGAGAGAAGCCATTCAGCTGTGAAATATGTGGGAAATCTTTTACTAAGTTAGGAACATTAAAAAGACATCAATGCATCCATACTGGAGAGAGCAGCCTTTCTACTGTGAGACATCCAGGACCATCTCCATTAAACAGGAGGAACCTGAAGACCACCAGGAACTCAGTAAGTTTCATTATCTCTGTTTCTGTCTTTCTGTCAGGTCCAAGCTGCTAATAGTTACACAGTAGACTGTAGAAGAACCAAGGCTCAGTGTTCATTTCTTTTCTAACTTGCCTGGCTGGCTAAGTGGACTGGATGTTTACTTGCCCACATATTTTACACCCATTGCTAGTTGCATTGTATTGGTATTGCCATAAATCAAAAACATCAAAAACACGTCAAACACATTAATGGCACCCAGCGCCATAGCGGTAAAAACACGTGAAACACGTTAATGGCACTCAGTGAGTTAATATGTTAATTAGGTACAACAGATTATTCAGTGATTAGTTCCCGAGGGTCAAAGTTGATTTTAAACATCTGAATCATTTATTCCCAATCAAATACGGACAAATTAGCAGATGTAACTAATGTTGATTCTGAAGCAGTTCTTTTGTCAATCTTAAAAACAATATTCACATTACACAAACATAATACTACTAAAACAGCATACTATATTAATACAATACAATCGGAACAACTTTTGTATCACTGGCCTGCTGAACTGTTATAGGCCAGAATGCATGGTGCATGTCTTTGAAAGACCGCTTTAATTGTCCTTCTATTCTGTTATATTCTGTTCTGTTTTCCCTCATTGTTCACTTCTCATTTGAAAAAAATATATATTAATTTTGGGTTTAATATGAATGATCTTTGTTTCTCGCTCCTAAAAAGAAAAGTCTGAAAACATTTTATTAGAGATGCAGACAATGGTCCATATTTAACAGTAAATCTGACTGTGGTTGTAAGGTTACTGTAAGAATGTTTGTGATTGATTGAATACATAATTAGTCAAAAAATATAAACAGCACGTGGTACTATCAGACATTAAGGCTAAAAGGATAACGTCCTGGGGATGTGTTTCCATTGTGGTCCTATGTATTCAATTCATCAACATAGCATAACAATAACACTATAATACATATCATCAACTAATGCGAAACACTATATGCACTAAAGAGAAACAGTAAAAACGTTAAATTGAAGTCTGATAGATGCATGAAACTGTCTCCTATCAGGTATGTGTTTACTCAGATACCTGTCCTGTCCTGTCCTCAGTTACTGTGTTGCTGCTGTGACCAGTGTGGGGAAAAGTTCACTAGAAAGAATAGCACAATTAAACAACAAGGCAATTAAGTCTTCCATCCTAATGTAAGGACATTAGGATGCATAAGACAAAAGAAGTAAAAAAAGGAAAGAAAAATAAAACAGGTACAGTGCAGAAGAGAGAATAAAAACAATCAAGGGCAGCGGCAAACAGAAAGTTCTTTAGTTGGTTTTAGGGACAGAAAGCAGACTACACAATGTTGGTTCCATTCATGTTAACACGTTTTGTCTCACTTTGATCATCTTTGTTCAACTCTCACAGGCTCCATCAAGCAGCGTTGAGTCATCTGATGATTGATGTCCAACTAGCAAGGTCCTCTGGACACCCAGGAGGATGAATATTCTTTACTTACATTTACCACACACACCATAGTTTGATGTTGTTGTTGTTTTCAGAGCTACTGGAAATGGAATTTGATAATTCACCTACAGTTGAATTGTTATAAATGTTTGTTCATAAAAATGTCACACATTTTGGACAGTTTCCATTGTAGACATCGTGTGACATTGTAACTAATCTTTGTAATTGTAGTTTATTAATCATAATTTGATATTATTGTAGCACGTTAATGCATTAGTATACTGCATATTATTTATTTTTTTAATGTTAACCTTTGCACCATACACCACATTTCTTAATTATGTTTTTAAATCGTTTGATGCATATTCAGCACATGATGGCATTACATTATGCAACTTATTTTATAGTTGTATCAGTTGTGGTCTATACTGCAGTGAACAAACCAGAATTTTTGTCATTTTGTTTTCATTCACCTAAGGAATCACAGTATGCGGTGAATTTAAATGTTGAGGTTGTTTTTGTGGAGTTTGGTTACTTTTATGCTTCATAATTTGCAACGCGTTGCAGGGAGAGATTTAATGTCCAGAATCAAGCATTCAACCAAGCTGTGTAATAAACACTTTATATATGGATATATGGAGCTTTGTGATAGCCAAACAGCGGAACAGAAACCTTTCGAAGAAGCCTTAAGCCCAACGAACCCCAAACCCAACAAAAACCCACCTTGGTTCCTCCACCAAGTCATGTTAGCAGGTCCTGTCCATCCTCTGCTGGGGTCAGCAGTTAGTTTACAGGATAAACCTGTACATATATAGAAGTCATTTTCAGTGTCTGGGATAGTTAAGTGGTCATTTATCAGTAGCTACAAGGGACAACGGTTTCCATTTTTGGTGTCTGTATGGTCTGTCTGTATGTTAATATAATACAGTATGCTGCATGGCTATTTTTGCACCAAGCATCTTTGCTTAAAGTGGTAGTTCAACCAAATCAATACTTTTTCTTTGTTGATTAGTTACCCCATGGAGACTTCAATTCATGGATATACTTTTGTCGAATTCCTAAGCCAATAATTTGATGACCAGCGGACCGGTAGGTAGCAGTTCCAGTAGGAGACACAAAAGAGACTCTTTGTGTATCCTACAGGAACCGCTACCAGTCATCAAATCATTGGCTTAGGAATGTGACAAAAAAAAAAAAAAAACACCCAGTGTGAAGTGGGCGGTGTGGTCATCACAGTGGTCATCACAGTGATGGAAGCTCACTTAAAAAAAAGTGTTTTTGTTTAAGTGCATAGTCCTATTTATAGGTTATTCATTTCATCATGTGTCTCGCTAGCCAATCACAGTGCTGAATAGAGTCAGCCAATAGAGTCAGCCAATCACAGTACAGCTAGGGGTGTACTATTATGAGCCAATCACAGTACAGCGAAGGGTGTACTAATGAGGTGTCCCAACCCCACTTATAGGGGCGGCTACACCGCCCAAAAATATCCATGAATTCAAGTCTCCATGGGGTGACTAATCGTTAGGAAAACAATCTTTTAGGGGTGAACTATCCGTTTAACCTGAGGCCCACATACTTTTAAATGGACTCAATGAGTACTTACTACATATACTACAAGGTCACTATGTGCAGGCTGAATGCACAATTCCTAAAAGACAAGTTATGTTGATGTGTATATGTGTGCCATTGAATTTTGCTTCTTAATATTTTAGAACTCTTATGACCACGATGAAAACAAGCCCTCAGGGCTTTTTGTGTTATCCTTTTAGCATTGCTTGCGTAATTGTACTTGCTGTACTGTTTGTACTATGTGTCAATAAAGTTTTCAATTTTAACACTGCTGCTGAAGATATCATACCTCTCTTAAGGCGTTTATCATACCTGCTGTTCTACTTGTATTTTAAACTTTATTTCTCTCTGTCTTTATATCTGAAGCTGTTCATAAAACATTTGACACCCAGGCCTAACAGCAATCCTGTGTGAGTCAGGGGGTCTCCAGTAAAATACATTTAAGTTTAACCACTTTATCCCCATTTTATACTTTGGCTATTCAAAAATGGCAGATCTGCAAGCTCACAATGTGTTGCAATGTGACCCGTTGTGAGCTTGTAGGCCTGGCACTTTTGAAAAAAGTTGAATTGACAAAAAGTTCATTTTCGGGTAACCTTTTTTTGGGTGATGTTGCTATAGGCAGCTAGATCTGTAAAGACAGAGACAATATACAGACATGTAAATACAGAGGGTGTTGTTACAGTGCTGATGAGTGCCTGTGTTTCTGTGGATGTGATTCTGTGTTTTTTCCCACTGCAGGGTCCTTGGCCTGAAAAACGTGTAAGACCCCTGCTTTAGATTTTTATTTGCCTCCCATCATTTATTTATTATTACTGTAGCGACTATGCAGAACCAAACCAAATAATATTCCAGTAATATGTGAATATTATGTTTGTTATCTGAGCCAATTTGGATGTCATTATTATTGTTGTTTTTGTTGGGGAAAATGCATTGTATTACCTGTGTAACTACATGAGAGGTTTCAGTGTGGAACAATGCTGCCCTCTAGAGGGGATTAGCAGTAACGTAGTAGAACAAATCCAAACTTGCATGTGATCACAAAGCAAAGCAAAGTTTGTTGTTTACCCAGGGTGTCGGACTAAGTACGAAACTTGTTTCCAGCCGGACCCTGCATGGAAGCCTTGCTCAAGGGCTATTCAGCGGTGATTCATGATTGATGTGATGAATTGGGGAATCGAACTAGGGACCTTCCGGTATCAAGGCCGCCCCTCTAACCACTAGGCCACCGCTGCCACTAATATATACACACAGTATACTAAGCACGTCTTCTGATAAGACAATAATTGCAGCCAGTCAGACCTGAGCCTCAGGGGCCACCGTAGGTACGGCTGCACTGCCCACCTCCTTGTCGTCAATCAAGGTTGATTATTTAAATGCCCTGCAATCTACCAACAAGTTGCTTGGTGGTTGCTGGCCGTGGGTCTGCTGCTGTATTTATTATTTATTCTGGTGCCAGGGTGAGTAACATGTCTCATGAATGTCGTTCTAATCATGTTTAATTCTGGTATCTATACACATCTGTTGTGATCATTCAGGTTGATGTTCATTCATGTGCCCTGTGCTGACTGTCATGTGGCATGAAGGAATTATTTGAGACACACACATAGGGCTGTCACAATTACACATTTAAGTTGACGATTAATTGTCACTCAAATAATTGTGATTAACGATTTAATTGTGTGTTTGGCGTTGAACACTGGAACATATGAATACAAATGTAATTTATGCTTACCTTTTAAGTTTTGTAATAAAAAATTGCACAGGGTAGATTTGATAAATAACTGAAACATACAAATACATTATTGACATTTAATAATTTTATACATGTAAAAAAAAGCAGAAATAGCTGATCTAAAGCTTACAACGCGTCACACTTGATGCATTGAATAGAAATTGATACTTTAAAATATGCTCCTCATTGGGGCTCATGCAGGAAGCTATATAATAGCTTATTTTTGAAGTTGACATACCATAATGCTTACACACAATGCTTATTCTTAGATATGATGAAACACAATGTTTTATCTTTTATTTTAGTATTGTATTGATAAAAAGGTTTAGGTCAAATGCCACACATTCATGCAAACAACCTACTCCTCCAAAGAGAGAGAGGCGTGGCTGCAACTCAATACTGTATATAAAGTATTGTATGCAGAAAGGTCCAAGAGGATCAGTTACTGTCCCACAAACATCAGAATGAGTATGGGATCCAAGTGACTTTGAACATGGTGTGATTGTTGGTCCCAGAAAGACCTACCCTCCTGTACAGCACTGGTTCTCAACGTGGGGCACGGGGACCCCCAGGTGTCCTTGAGGGGGTTCCAGGGGTTCTCCAAATGACTGATAGTTATGAACCAAATTGGTTCTGTTTGCACACTTATTTTTTTGTATCCTAGAGATAAGAAATCTAAAAAATCTTTTGGGTGGCCTAATGCATATCAAACTGAGTTATATTATTTCTTCAGCTCTCGGGCTGTTATGGGAAAGTGGGACTCTTTTATAGTCATGTGACCTGAACAGGTTTTTGTGATTCAACAAAAGCTCATCTGGGTGGTGATGTTATAAGTGGCTTCTCGTGTTAGTTGTAATTTCCTGCAGTGTAGGGGATCGTCGCCCGGGCCGGCAGTGACTGTATTAAAATGTGTTTGTCTCCTTTTTGCTACACAAGGAACGAAGGGGGTCTTCATAGGGATCACCCATGCTGAACGTTTTGCGCAGCCTCGCCGATCCCCACAAGGCCACAACAGCACAGGTGTCAGACAATAGATATACAGTATAGCTGCTTTAAGGACAAGCTGAACCATAACAAGACAGGCTGTAACCAAAATCATAGCTATCAGACCTGCCTAGTGGAGACATCTAGGCTCTTACAAACTTCCAAATATTATAACGTATTATAAGTAGCCTACTAAGTGATGGTAAAATATAAAGCTTAGATATAAGCAACCATAATAACAATATAGCATCATTAATACTTCTTCTGCAATTCCCTCCTTGTTATTATAAAACAAAAGTTAATTACAAAACAAAAGAACTGCTGACACAGATTTAAGAAAATCATCTTCATAAAAACATAATAATAGTTAAGATAAAAGAATAGTAATAAAAGAGAGCTGAAGTGAAAATCAATTGATTTGGGTCAATAATGATAAACACGATCATTTAAATTATGACTTAAAGGGATATTTCACTTTAAAAAAAACTTTTGGTCATTGTATCATCTACATTGTAGCCAAACCGGGAGCAGTACTGGCAGCGGACGTATAGGGTTTTCCGGTTGAATGGGAAACATGGCCACAGGCTGACTAAATAAGAGATTTAAACGGTTATTTCGAGCTCCAACCTAAAATATTTTCCACCCAACCAAACCTTAAACACCTGTACGCATTGGAATCTACCATTAGTTTTTGGACACGATGTATACAAAGGGCTAAACAGCGGAGCCTTGGTGGACGTTCTACCGATTTTGGGTGACATCCACATAGAACCTCATCTCGGAGCTGTAATAGCGGAGTGAGAGGTTCTTAATGGAGCTATAACGGACCGCTGTGTAATCAGATACTCAGAACACCTGCTCATGTCAACCTGCGCTGCTTGGTTTTATGCTTTTATCCAACATGACAGCATGTAAACAAACAATGTCATTTGCAACTAAACGTTGCTCTCAAGAATGTTTTTGAAAACATTTGTGAGAGTGCCTGTGTTGTTGTTGTGAGAAATAGATGATGCAATAACCGAAAAGTGATTCTATTTGATCCACTGCACTTCCTTGTTTATCGTGGCACAATGGGGGAATACCAAAATGCTCGCCCCAAAATGCAGTCGCCCCGGGGCAAATCCGGCGGTATTACAGGCAAATCGGCGGTATATAGAATGGGGGCGAGTGTGTTTTGGGGCGAGTCTTCCGGTTACCTTGTGGAATACCGTCATTTGTTTTCCGAGGCGAACTTGTCCGCCCAGCCCAATACTTATGGAATACTTTCATTGCCGTAAGCAAGGAAATACTTTGTTTTGTTGTTACTTTTGGGTCAATTTATTTATTTATTAAGTAGCTGTGTAATAAGCGGGCTCCGCCTCGGTGCATAATCACCCTGTCGGGCTTTAAATTTCAATAATGACCACCTCCCCAAAACACGGGCCTATTATGCTTGGTGCACAAAGGGAGGTTTTTCCATGGCAGACATCATACAAGCAGTGGTGGAAAGTACATTTACTCAAGTACTGTACTTACAGTAAGTACAGTTTTGAGGTATTTTTACTTTACTGGAGAATTAACAAATTTCAGTGCTTTTACTTCTACTCTCAGAGGCAAATAATGTACTTTTACTCCACTACAATTATTTAAAAACTTTAGTTACTAGTTAGTTACTTTGTAGATTATTACATTTGAAAATAGCCAATCTTTTTTTCTTTTCAATTTTTATCCCACGATTTTTGTAACCCCTATTTTTTCACCCTGGTGCCAATGCCTAAGCGTGTAATCCTGGGCACTACCTTCCCTCTGCCAACCTAGGGAGGCCATGGCCGAGCTCATGCCTCCTTCATTGCATGAGAGCCAACTGACCTTCTTGTCACCTGACAGGGGAGAGTTTCCCTGGTTGGACGTATCGCGTGGAAGGAACACGTTATTCCGACCAGTTCCCTTCCCCTCCATCAGGCACCCCGGCTGGCCAGGGGGAGGCATAAAATAGCCAATCTATAAGCTCACAATGCGTTGCGATGCATTGTGAGCTTGTAGATCTGCTATTTTCAAAAGCTTGTTATACTGTACATTATACATTTGAAAACTTGCATAATGAGTACATTTTACTTCTGGTACCTTAAAGGGATATTTCACTTTCCAAAAAGCTTTGCGTCATTTTAGCTTCTACTCAGGCTTTTGTGAGCCCCCCAGACCGTTTTTAAGTGGCTTGATTCAGTATTTAGATATTTTATTTATTTAAAAAAAATGTTTTGGAAAATGAAAAAAATGAAATACAACTAGAAAAAGTGCTCCTCGGAGCACAGGTTTCCGCCAGGTCAGGTTCGATAGTGTGGGGCAGCAATGTTGGGAATTCGCCATCAGGCTGGAATGTGAAAAATCAGTCTTGATCAGTTGACTATAGAGATCATGTGTACCGATTTGCATGATGTTTGGATAAAATCTGAAGGAGTAATATAAAAAAAAGTTTTATATAAGTTGGCCTCCTGGTGGCGCTATAATAGGGCAATGTTAAAAAGGTGGCATTTGTTCGTCAACGTAGTGCAAATGTGCGTGCGAGGTTTCATCGCAATCGGACGCTGCGTTCATGATTTGCAACATTTTGTTCAAAACGGGCCACTCCTGCAAACTTTAGATGTCAATCTTAGCCAATCTGGTTGTAATATGAAAAATCAAAAAAATCATCGTCTTGATCACATGACTATAGAGATCATATCTACCGATTTGCGTGAAATTTGGATAAAATGTTAAGGAGTAATATAAAATGTGTTTTATATAGGTCGGCCTCCTGGTGGCGCTATAAAAGGCAGATGTGAAAAATGCAGGGCAAAGGTTTTTCCCTGACCTCTAGGGAGTGCACATACAAAGTTTTACACAGCTCGGTGCAGTTATAGGTAAAAACAGTAATCGGCATGTTATAGCGCCACCATGAGGCTGATTTGAAAATGTTCAAGTGGCATTTCTTCCTCGGCATAGTGGGAATGTGCGTGCACAATTTCATGGAAATTGCATGCTGTGTTCATGATTTGAGGCATTTTGTTCAAAACGGAGCACTCCTGCAAACTTTGGAAGCCATTTTTAGCCATTCAGGATGGAATATGAAAAATATGAAAGACCGTTTTGTGTAATGACTATAGAGATACTTTGTACCGATTCGCGATACTTTGTACCGATTTTTTGGACAAAATCGGTAGGAGTACTGTCAAAAAATGTGTTTTGCAAAAAGCGGCCTCCTGGTGGCGCTATAACAGGCCCATGTGAAAGATTTGGGGCAAATGTTCTGAATTGGCATCCAGGGAGTGTGTGTGCACAGTTTCGCTGTAATCGAGCCAACGGAGCCGGAGATTACCTGTTCACAGACGGACACACACACACACACACACACACACACACACACACACACACACACACACACACACACACACACACACACACACACACACACACACACACACACACACACACACACACACACACACACGGACGGACGGACGGACGGATGGACGGACAGGGTGCAAAACATACTCTCTCGCCATGCCTTTCGGTATGGTATTTTATATATCATACAATATACAATATATATCATACAAACACTAAAATGAATACCAGTGCATTGTTGTGGAATTCACTTTTAGGCAAAGACTGTAGCCTACCGGTGTTCAGGACTGGTGGAGAAAGTACTCAACCCCAGGACTTGACTACAAGTGGAAGCTGCACAGCCACATTCGTAAGTACTGGTACTTGCTTTTAAACATACTTAAGAATTCAGAATTCAAAATTACTATTTATTTATAATAGCAATGCATTGCTGTATGTAAAAATAAAAAAGCTAAAATTGTGAAAATAGCCAATCTACAAGCATACAATTAATCACGGTGCAACACATTGAGAGCTTGTAGATCTGCCATTTTCACATTTTTAAATTTACATTTTTGTATTTATATTAATGTGGCATAAGTGGCTAATTCATAATGTATTAAGTTTGGGTCCCAAGTGTCCCTTCTTAGATATGTATTGGAGTCAAAAGTACAATATTGGTTGCTTGAATCTGGGAAAAAACAACAACTAAAGTACAGTTACTGAGAAAAATGTACTTTGTTGCTGTTCACCCGTTCACCGACCACTAGTCCTCACTTAGTGTTACTCAAACTATGGGAGCGTACAAATGGAGCCAAATGTCCATTTGATTACATTTCTCAGTAACACTGAGTTTACAGTGCAACACTATCTGTCGTCCAGGTGTACCAACATCCATCCTAAAGTGTTCCATCAGTGTGTGAAGAACAGAGTTGTAGCAGCGATGCAGACCACCATGTTGAAACCAGTGATCAAGCTACACAGAATAGGTATGTACTGTTTTATTATGTTACTGTTTTATTATGTTACTGTAAACATTTAGTCTAATAGGCATGTACTGTTTTATTATGTTACTGTAAACATTTAGTCTAATAGGAATGTACTGTTTTATTATGTTACTGTAAACATTTAGTCTAATAGGAATGTACTGTTTTATTACACCAGAACAAAGGGATTCTACCGTTGTGCCTCAGCCTTAAACGGCCAGTCCGGTGCGTCACAAGGGTAAGGACAATAGATGCAGAAGAGAGAACTCTGGAGCAACACGGACAGTTTAGGCCTTTTATTTATTTCGGTGCAAGTAAAACAGATAGACTGACGTTTCGGTCTTTCGACCTGAGGACTCTGAGGAAGGTCGATTCTGTTTCAAGCAGTCTCGGAGCCCAGAGACAACTGAAAAGGAAAAACAGCGACCTCTGCTGTTCGTTCCTCCTCAGTTATACTCTGGGACAATGCCGACGCAGCACATGTGCGCAAGGAAACCAGGGTTTAAGTCTGCCTTCACCGCTCCACTTCCGGGTGGTGCGACTACTTTTCATTCCCACTAACAATATTTCTACACGGAACACTAACACCACTTCTCCCAGAGAACATGGATCGTTTTGGTTATAAGCCCACTTGTTTCTATGATGAAAGAGTTAGTTCAAATGTGAATATCTTTCCGTGGTTTTGTCTGCTCCACGGACGCTATTGTTAAATTAGTTTCGGTTAGTTTCCAGTACGGAAGGATCGACGGACACGTGAATCCCGCCCACTACATTTGATTGGGTAAAGCGCGGCCTGCTTCCTGATCTGAAGGCACGCCCACTCCCACACAGTGTGTACACGTTCTGACGAACTTTCAGGACAGATTCCAACGTAGTGCAGAATCTGTTCTTGAGAGATTAGTTTCAAGTTACACAGAATAGGTATGTACTGTTTTATTGTGTGTGTGTGTGTGTGTGTGTGTGTGTGTGTGTTTGTGTGTGTGTGTGTGTGTGTGTGTGTGTGTGTGTGTGTGTGTGTGTGTGTGTGTGTGTGTGTGTGTGTGTGTGTGTGTGTGTGTGTGTGTGTGTGTGTGTGTGTGTGTGTGTGTGTGTGTGTGTGTGCGTGCATGCGTGCGGGGGAGGGGGCGCAGGCATTCCTCAAGATGTTGTTCATTCTTGGCAAGGGCCAGATCTGTGGTTGCAAACATGTGTTGCCTTCACTCACTCACTCACTCACTCACTCACTCACTTACTCTCTCTCTCTCTCTCTCTCTCTCTCTCTCTCTCTCTCTCTCTCTCTCTCTCTCTGCCTCCATCTCCTCATCTCTCTCTGTCTCTCTCTCTCACACATAAAATCCTCATGTACCATGTAGTGTGAAGTAGTCTGGCTACTTGAATGACAAAGGGAGGACGACCCAAAACGTAATTTTTGATCAACAACACTGAGAGCTTTGATGCATGATTCGAATGACAGATCTGGAGAAATTCTTACATTCCTCTTATTTTGTTTTTAGAGCTGGAGCTGTTCATAAAACATTTGACATCCAGGTCTAACAACGTCCATCCTCAAGTTTTCCATCAGTGTGTGAAGAACAGAGTTGTAGCGGCGATGCAGACCGCCATGTTGACACCAGTGATCAAGTTACACAGAATAGGTATGGTTATGCTGTATTGTAATTTATTACTATTTCCTAATATTATTGTATTCATGTTACTACTGCTACTGTCTGTACACACGGTTTGCCTTGTTGCAGGGATGCAGAGAGCGTTGAAGAACCAAAAATGTGCCAGATTTTTTACTTTTTTGGGTGTTTTTGTTACATTAATTTGGGTAATTTGGTTAATTTGGTACAAACATGTTGGCGATTTCTTCTTTTTATTTTTTCTTCATTCTGCGCGGGCTCTTAACTAGCATTGGTTAACCTACTAATGTTACACCCTCTCTGACGCTTGGATTTTAGTTTGGTTAATTCAAGATGAAAACAGCAACGCTTGGTTACAAAGTTAGTAGATCTTCCTTCCTACTTGAGTTGAGTGCCGTCACTGTGTGTGTGTGTGTGTGTGTGTGTGTGTGTGTGTGTGTGTGTGTGTGTGTGTGTGTGTGTGTGTGTGTGTGTGTGTGTGTGTGTGTGTGGTGTGTGTGGTGTGCGTGGAGGAATGCAGCTGGGCTTGGAGCGAAGCAGCTGCTGTGTACTCCTCCATTGAACAGTGTGTTACCGAGAGAGACGCAGCTGCTCAATACTAATCCCTACAACAGTGTTTTACAGCTCGGATTGTGCTGTTTGTGTATGTCTTCTAAACATGTGGTAATATTTATTTAGCATTAAAATCATTTCGGCCGAAAAGCAAATGTGCTTTTATTTTGCCATTTTCTGCCGAATATTTTTGGTGGCCGAATATGCGATGCATCCCTATTTATTATGTTTCTCAGTCCCCAAAATGCATACTAACATGCCTATGCTTTTTATTGTTTTTTCAAAAATTTAGAGTAGCCAATTATTTTTGCCCCCTTCTTCTCCCCATGTTAGTCATTATGCCAATTGATTCCTCCCCTCTGTGTTGTCACTGCTGTTACAGTATATCCTACTGACTCACATACCAGTGAGGAGCCCCCACCGGGAGGACATATAGAGCCTTTCGTCCTACTCATCCCGCCTAACACGCCCCAGCCCGTATGATTTGAAAGGCGAATTTGGTTCGCCATTAAATGTAGGCTACTGTGTACCTTCATGCTTCCTTGCAAATAGTGATATTGGTGACCGCATGGTCTGCTCACTGGCGCTTTAGGCCAGATATACCAGTTGCCCACAATATATCTCTAAATCAAATGGGATTAACGCAGATTTACTCTACACAGATATTGCATGATGATCAATTACTGAAATCAATGCCAGAGTGAATTAGCCACGTCTAATCCTCCCTCATTGTGTATCATTGTTCAAGTAGAGTTCATTCATCTTGAATTAATGGGATTTCAATTCCTTCATTCCAGACCAGTCTATAGTGTCCAGACTGCAGGTGAAGATTAACTCTCCAGATCCGGCCAGGGCTGGTTCTATTAAACGGAAGAAACCTGAAGACCACCAGGACCTCAGTAAGTTTCATGATTTGTATTGCTTTATTCACATCTGTTGTCCCTCATTTTCACTTCTCTTGTTGAAAAACATGTATGTATTATTACAGACCTGCCAACATGTACATTTTGCGTAGCATGCCCTCATTTTCACAACAAAGTACACAGGTACGATGTGTCCATCTAAAGTACGCAAAATGACAAGCTGACAACGTGACGTCCACTGTGTTTATATATCTCTCTGTCACCTGCTCTGTACGGTGTATGGTGCTGTGTCCTGCTTCCATTCTATTGGCTACTTTCTCGCATACGCGTACCCTGCAATCCAGCATGGCTATATGTTAACTTCGAGGAAGGTAGAACTGAACAGTGCTCGCGCAATGCATAATTCTTCTCTACCACAGCTGTTACACCAAGTACACGATACGTGTGTCTGCGATGCGGTTTTAATGAAAAACCACCTGCAAATCTACTGTGCACAGCAGTAACAAATCATTGACTAATCAACAGATCTAATATGGATCATATGCACTGCACGCGCCTTTTGAACTTTCTTGAAAGTTTAGACAGATTGTATTGCAGTTTGTATGGTCTTTCAAGACTGATATTCACGTCGATCAGCAGTTAATAATTAACGTCTATCATCAATGATCAGCAGGTAATAATGTAACATCAAATGATATGCATATTCAGAGCAATGTATTGGTGGCAAGTGTTAAAAAAAACTATAACTACATTTTCAGGCCGCTATGCGGCCTTCAAACCTAACCTAGTCGTATGTTGCGCTGATAAGAGCAATGGTCACCGTCTAAAAGCACCCACCAAGTCTTACTCTTATGTACACAAGATGGAATAACAAAGAAAACTTGAACATTACAAAATGTCTTTGGCCTACAAATATATAAACTTGGGTCAGTGCAATGAATGGAGGAGTCAGATTTCAGCTTCCCACAGTAAAACTTTGTTGGTACTAAACCCAATATACTTCTAATATGTGATAATAATATCTAATAATCTCATCCTGATAGCATTATATATATTATTGCGGATGCATGTGCAGTTGCCCACTACATATGAATACCAAAACACACGCCCCAAAGCACAGTCGCCCCGGTGCAATTCCAGCGGTATTCTGGCTGGTATTCCTAAACGTAACCTCAGTAAACTATGACTAAACCTAACCTTATTCCTAAATGTAACCTCAGTAAACTATGGCTAACCCTAAACTTATTTCTAACCTTAGTCTCACTAAAACAAATACAAGAATACAAGAACCGCTGGTCCGCAAATGAGGGTGAGCGTGTGGGGCAAATCTTCTTGTTACCCCACAGAGAGAACATTGACGTCACCACAGCTTGCGAGTGAACAGATCCTTTCTGTGGAGTAATTAAACACCAACAAACTACATGGATTATGTTGACACAAACACACTGGAGTGATTTAGAAGCACTTTATAAGAAAACTAACACTTATGTTGATATAACGTTAGTAGGCCTGCTTTGGCGGACCTGCTGAACGCCTTACCAGCCCGTTCCGACCCACTTTCACCCCTGACTACCTGCCAGGGGAGTACAGGTGATGGCCCTATGAAGACAAAGCCACACATTTGCATTTCTATGGGCGATCGATTGGCTGTGTGTCCGCGACGGACTATGAGCTCAAGGCAGTGGCAGCCCACGTATCTATTGTGGGGGCGGGGTTGATTTTGTTCTTTTTTTCATTTGCAAATTTAATCGGAACACCAAGGCATATCACACGGCACAAAAAGGTCCGCCGTGCCGCGGTTGGGAAACGCTGTACTAGGCAATTGGCCTACATGTGCTGATGAAATCAAGTTTTATATTTGATTAAGTAATACAATGTTATTGATAATAGTATCACAATATTTCAATTACTCCTAAAGAAGATTTATTGTTGAATAAATTGATGATATGAATGCTAGTGGGAAAATAACCTTGTTCAAGCGAAGCCACGTACGCCGAAACGACATGCACAGAAACTATGTGCGCGGAAGCACGGTACGCAAAACATTTTCCCAATGTTTGCAGGTCTGTTATTTTTGTTTTTTTGGTTTTTTTTAAGTCAGAAATCAATTTGTCAAGGATCCATACATTTCACGTAATTAAATTAAATCGTAATTGTGAAATTAAATCTGATTGATGTGTGCTTGTGTTTTCTGTTTCAGAAACCTGTCCTGCTCAGTCCTCAGTTAAGGCAAAACGTTACTGCTGCGAACAATGTGGAAAAAGCTACGCTTCAGTTTACCATCTCAAAGTACACCATAGAATTCACACTGGAGAGAAGCCTTATAGTTGTGAGGAGTGTGGGAAAAGCTTCACTCAATCGGGTAACCTCAAACACCATAAGAAAGTTCACACTGGAGAGAAGCCTTACTGCTGTAACCAATGTGGGAAAAGGTTCCCCTTCTTGTTTGGTCTTAAACAACATGAGAGAATTCATACGGGAGAGAAGCCTTACTGCTGTGACCAGTGTGGTAAAAGATTCTCTTCAATGTCTAACCTCGGAAAACACAATATAATTCACACAGGATTTAAACCAATCAGCTGTGAAACATGTGGGAAGTGTTTTACTTGTTTTGGTAAATTGAAAACTCATCAGCGCATCCATACTGGAGAGAAACCTTATTGCTGTGAGCAATGTGGAAAAAGCTTCACTCAAAAGTCTGACCTTTCGAAACACAAAAAAATCCATACTGGAGAGAAGCCTTACTGCTGTGACCAGTGTGGGAAAAGCTACACACGCATGGCTGTTCTAAAACAACACATGACAATTCACACTGGTGAAAAGCCTTACCGCTGTGACCAGTGTGGTAAAAGATTTAATCGGATAGATGGCCTTGAGATACACAAAAGAATTCACACTGGAGTGAAGCCTTTCAGCTGTGAATTGTGCGGGAAATCTTTCACTCAGTATTCACACTTAAAAAGTCACTCAGTTATCCATACTGGAGAGAAGGCTTTCAGGTGCGACCAGTGTGGGGAAAAGTTTGCCTACAGTGGTGGCCTCAAATCTCACCAGCGCATCCATACTAGAGAGAAGCTTTTCGGTTGTGAAATATGTGGGAAGAGTTTTACTTGGAACGGGTCATTAAAATTTCATCGGCGCATCCATACTGGAGAAAAACCTTTCAGTTGTGAAATATGTGGGAAGTGTTTTAGGCGTAAAGAAAAATTAAAAGTACATCAGCGCATCCACACTGGAGAGAAGCCATTCAGGTGTGAAACTTGTGGGAAGTGTTTTAATCAGTCTTCAAATTTACAAAAACATTTGCGCACCCATTCCGGAGAGAAGCCATTCAGCTGTGAAATATGTGGGAAGTGTTTTACTGAGTCTGGAACATTGAAAAAACATCAACGCATCCATACTGGAGAGGGCAGACTTTCAACTGGAGAGAAACGTTTCAGTTGTGAAATATGTGGAAAACGTTTTACAGAGAAACGATCAGTACAAAATCATCAGCGCGTCCATACTGGAGAGAAGCCATTCAGTTGTGAAATATGTGGGAAGTGTTTTGCTGAGCCTGGAACCGTAATAAAACACCGTCGCATCCATACTGGAGAGAAGGCTTTCAGCTGTGAAATATGTGGGAAGTGTTTTACTGACTCTGGAACAGTAAAAACTCATCGCCGCATTCATATGGGAGAGAAGCCTTTCAGTTGTGAAATATGTGGGAAGCGTTTTACTTTTACTGGATCATTACAAATACATTTGCGCAGCCATACTGGAGAGAAGCCATTCAGCTGTGAAATATGTGAGAAGTCTTTTACACAGAGTTCACACTTAAAATCTCACCGACTTATCCATACTGGAGAGAAGGCTTACAGGTGCGACCAATGTGGGAAGTGTTTTACTAAGTTTGGAACATTAAAAAATCATCGGCGCGTCCATACTGGAGAGAAGCCTTTCAGTTGTGAAATATGTGGGAAGTGTTTTACTTGGTCTGGATCATTAAAAGAGCATCAGCTCATCCATACTCGAGAAAGCAGCCTTTCCACTGTGAGTCATCCAGGACTAACACCATTAAACAGGAGGAACCACAAGACCACCAGGACCTCAGTAAGTTGCATTCTCTCCGTTTCTGTCTTTCTCTCAGGTCCAAGCTGCTAATAATTACTTAATAGACTCTGTTGAAGAACCAAGGCCGATTGTCATTGAGCCTTGAGCATTTGTTTTCTTCCTTGCCTGGCTGGCTAAGTGGATGTTTACTTTCCCATTGTATTGATATTGCCATAATGGTAACCATGTAAAATACATTTTATTAATACATTAATTAGGGATAGGTCAGTACAACAGATTATTCAATGATTAGTTCCCGAGGGTCAAAGTACATTTTTAAACATCTGAACTATTTATTCCCAATCAAATACGGACACATTAGCAGATGTAACTAATGTTTCTGAAGCAGTTTTTTTTGTCAATCTGAAAAACAATATTCACATTACACAAACATAATATTACTAAAACAGCATACTGCATATTCTTACAACACAAACGGAACAACTTTTGTATCACTGGCGTGTTTAAATGTTATAGCCTATAGGCCATATTGCATGGCATGCCGTCTTTTGAAAGACTGCTTTAATTGTCCTATTCTGTTTTATTCCATTCGGTTTCCCCCCATTGTTCACTTCTCATGTTTAAAAGATTGATATTGGGTTTAATATGAATGATCTTTTTTTCTCGCTCTCTTAAAAAGTAAAGTCTGAAAACATTTTTTCAGAGATGCAGACAATTGCCCATATTTAACAGTAAATCTGACTCTGGTTGTAAGGTTACTGTAAGAACGTTTGTGATTGAATACGTAATTAGTCAAAAATATAAACAGCACGTGGTACTATCAGACATTAAGGCTAAAAGGGTAACGTCCTGGGGACGTGTTTCCTTTGTGGTCCTATGTATTTAATTCATCAACATAGCATAAAAGTAACACTAATACATATCATCAACTAATACAAAACCCTTTCTGCACAAAAGAGAAACAGGAAAAGCTTTAGAAGTGAATGAATGCTATCAGAATGAAGTCTGATAGATGCATGAAACTGTCTCACTGCAGGTATGTGTTTACTCAGATACCTGTCCTGTCCTGTCCTCAGTTAGGCTAAACCAAGACTTTGCTGCTGTGACCAGTGTGGGGAAAAGTTCAATAGAAACAATATAGCTGCAAGCAGCGATAATACGGGGCCAGGAGAGAGAAAGAGAAATGATAATTCCTTTAACAGGTCAGTTCATGAAAGTCCTTGCGGTCTTGTTTCCAATGAGGGCCTGTGAGCAATTAGGGGTTAAGAGTCTTGCTCAGGGACAAATTACATTTCGTCGACACATTTGCTGACCTGGTCTGGAATCGTACCTGGGTCAACCAGAGCATCTGGCTCCCTAGGCGGGCTCACTAACCACTCAGCTAGAGAGAGAGAGAGAGAGAGAGAGAGAGAGAGAGAGAGAGAGAGAAATGGAAACGGAATAGATTGAAGATAGAAACGGAATAGATTGAAGAGACAGAGAGAGAGACATGGAAACGGAATAGATTGAAGATAGAAACGGAATAGATTGAAGAGAGAGAGAGAGCCATGGAAACGGAATAGATTGAGTCATGTTTTTTGCAATTCAACTTAAATGAGTCTGCATCAAGTGAGGCTTGAACCGGAAACCTTGCGATCGTGAGGCACTCTTAGGTAGCTGCAACACTACCTATAGTGCTATAGCTTTGTCTAGGCTGATATTGTCTGTTGAGGATCACAAACTCTTGCCTTCTGTCATGACCCAAGCCCCTGTTTCACTAACACAAAGATCACTCGTTCACAAACCATTTACCAATGAAGAAATTGTACATCTCCTTCAGATTCTCCTCAGATTGTACATCGGCTATTTTCACAATGAAGTATGTTATACATTGAAAAAACATACTCTCATTGCTATCTGAAAAGTTGTGAGATTGTAGATCAGCTATTTTCACAATGAAGTATGTAAAAAACACTCAATTAAGTATTTCATGTTATCTTTAACAATTGCAGATGTATTCATTGATAGTCATGTTGTGTGAAATGCAACTTAGATGAAGTCTGCACCAAGTGAGGCTTGAACTGGTGACCTTCAGGTTGTGGGGCACACATTTAAGCGAGAAGCCACCAACAGACAAGAACCTGTGAAAGGAGATCACACAGATGATACAGTTTCACGCAAATAGCTGAAAAATCCTGGGTTTAAGTGTTTTTCAAACTGCTGAAGATTGCGGACAATATAAGGGTGGTGCTTACTGGTTAACGTGATAGATGTGTTCCTCATTAGTCAAGGCACATGTGTAAGCAGGTCTAATGGCTGTCGGCCAAACGAGGCATGACTTTTTTCTGTTTAAAGTTTCAATTTTCAAAAAATTGCTATAGCGCCCCCGTTTGATCAATTGGAGTAAGATTGGTTTCAGTGATATTTGGAATGGCCCTTTACATTTCTGCAAAGTTTCAAAGAATGGTAAGTCTGCATGTATGTGTTAGGGGCAGATGAATAATTGTCATAAAACTGCAATATTCATTGGCTCATTAAAGCTTCATTTTTTCACTTATGGAAGATATTTTGCAAACGTTTTTTGGTATAGGTCCAAAGTTCATGTGTAAAAAGTTTCGTGCAGATTACTCAAAAATCCCAGGAGGAGATAGGTTTTAACTGTTTTTCATATAATTCGAAATGGTGGGAGATCTAAGGGTCAGAGGTCAAAAGTCAGAGTGTGAAAGTTGTTCATCATGAGGAGACGCATGTGTGTATTGAAGTTTTATGGCTGTAGGTAAAACAGGGCATGAGTTGTACCTGTTCAAAGTTGGCATTTTCAACTGAGTGCTATAGCGCCACCTTTTGACGAAAGATTGTGAGATTTATTTTTTGATCGTTTTTCATGACCATCTATCATATGGCCGAGTTTCATAAAAAGCGTATGCACGGTTCAGCCAGAACTGGCAAAAACGGCAGAAGAAGAAGAAGAAGAAATGGAATAATGCGAATAACAATACGGGTCCATGCTGGAAGCCTGGCCCCGTAAATAGTACATTTAAACAAGGCAATTAAACCTTGTAACCCAATGTAAAGACATTAGGATACATAAAACAAAAAAAGTAAAACAAAAAAAAAAGAAACAGTTACGGTGCAGAAGAGAAAAACAAATAACTCAATCCAAGTGACACGCTGCCTCTCACTTTGACATCAACTTTGTTCAACTCTCTCACAGGCTCCGTCAAGCAGCGCTGAGTCATCTGATGATTGATAGCAGAGTCCTCTGGACACCCAGGAGGAAGAATGTTTGTTGCCAGACCCAGAGGGTCGGCCTACATGAGGCTTTGTTATCATTTCGTCCATACATGGGCATAAATGTCGGTCCATCTTTTGTCCCCCTTTCATCCATACATGGGCATAGAAGGGACCTCGCATGACGTGACTTTGCATGACACGTCATGCGAAGTCCGGCCATTCAGATTTCAACCACTAGGGGTCTGGCAGTACCAGGTCTCCTGGTTCCCTTGTTTTACTTACATTTACCACACACCCCATGGTTTGATGTTGTTTTCAGGGCTACTGAAATTGGAATTTGATAATTAACCTACAGTTATAAATGTTTGTTCATAAACATTTCCCACATTTTTGACAGTTTACACAGTAGGCATTGTGTGACACTAACTAATCATTGTAATTATAGTTTTATCAATCATAATTTGATATTATTGTAGCATGTTAATGAATTAGTATACTGCATGTTGTATATTAAATCATTAGTTTTTTATGTTAGCATTTGAACCATATACACCACGTTTTTTAATCATGTTTTTAAATTGTTTGATGCATATTCAGCACATAATGACATGACATTATGCAACTTATTTGATATATTATGCAGCTTATGTTATAGTGGTATCAGTTGTGGTCTATACTGCAGTAAACAAACCCGAATGTTTGTCATTTGGTTTTCATTCACCTAAGGAATCACATTGTGCGGTGAATTTAAATGTTGATGTTTTTGTAGTTGGTGGACTCTACTTTTATGCTTCATAATTTGCAACTCGTTGCAGGGAGAGATATAATGTCCAAGCCAGGTCTGTTCCTCTTAATAGTAGTTTATTAATCAATGGGGAGTGGGGTCATTATTGACAAATAAACCCTGACAGGGTGATTAGACCCCTATGCAATAGTGGAGGGGTCTAATCATAATGCAATAGTGGAGGGGTGTAATCACCCTGCAGGTTGTTACATGGCTACTTAAAAAGGACATTAATAAATTGACCCAAAAGTAACAACACAACAAAGGCCTATGGTAATGCAAGTATTCCATTAATTAATGCTAGGTGCGTCCGCTTTGCTCTAGAAGTGATTTAAAAAATAGGATCAACTATTGCATTGTCTCTTGCTTGCTTCAAATGTTTAAATGACATTGGTTTACAAATAGCTGCCATGCCATGTTGGTTACAGTAAACAACAAGCAGCGCAGATGAGCCAGATGTTCTGAATCTTTGATTAGATAGCGGTATGTTTGTTATAGAGTTCAGCGGTCATTATTAAAATAATAACACACTGCTGAATTCAGTGATTGACATCAGAATGAAGCATTCAACCAAGCCTTGTCATAAACACGTTTTATATATGGAGCTTTGTGATAGCCAAACAGCGGAACGGAAACCTTTCGAAGAAGCCCAAGCCCTTTGACGAACCCAGCGAAAACCCAACTTGGTTCCTCCACCAAGTCATGTTTATTCTGTTAGCAGCAGGTCCTGTCCATCCTCTGCTGGGGTTGGTAGCTACAAGGGACAACGGTTTCCATCTTTGGTGTCTGTATGGTCTGCCTGCTACACGGCTATTTTTGCACCAAGCATCTTTGCTTAAAGGGGTAGTTCACCCCCCGATTTGTCACCCCATGGAAACTTGAATTCATGAATATATATATTTTTTTTTTGTCGCATTCATAAGCCAATACTTTGATGACCAGCGGACCGGTAGGCAGCGGTTCCTGTAAGAGATACAAAATAGACTCTTTTTGTCTCGGAACCGGATTCGCTGTTCTCCATGGGGTGACTAATCGATAGAATAAAAATGTGAACTATCCCTTTAACCTGAGGGCCACATACTTATAAATGGACTCAATGAGACATTATGTAAAATATAATATACTACATACACTACAGCTGACAAATATACAAAATGAATGTACTACAGAAATAAATATACTACAAGGTCACTATGCGCAGGCTGAATGCGCAATTCCTAAGAGACAAGTTATTTTGACGTGTACTGTATATGTGACATTGAATTCTGCTTCTTACATATTTTAGAACTCTTATGACCACGATGAAAACAAGCCCTCAGGGCTTTTTGTGTTATCCTTTTAGCATTGCTTGCATAATTGTACTTGCTGTACTGTTTGCAATTTGTTAATAAAGTATTAAAGGTGTTAATCATACCTGCTGTTCTACCTGTATTTTAACTTTTTTTTTTTCTATATCTGGAGCTGTTCATAAAGCATGACACCCAGTGTAGAGTTGTAGCAGTGATGCAGAGTCAGGGGGTCCCCAGCTAAATACATTTAAGTTTAACCACTTTATCCCCATTTTATACTTAGGCAATTCAAAAATGGCAGATCTGCAAGCTCACAATGTGTTGCAATGTGACCCGTTGTGAGCTTGTAGGCCTGGCACTTTTGAAGAATTGACAAAAGGTTCATTTTTGGGTGAAGTTGCTATAGGGCTAGGCAGCTAGATCTGTAAAGACAGAGACAACATACAGAGATGTAAAGACTGAGATAATACAGAGGGGGTTGTTACAGTGGTGATGAGTGCCTGTGTTGGATGTGGTTCTGTGTTCTTTTGTCCCGCTGCAGGGTCCTTGGCCTGAAAAACGTTTAAAAAAACCCCTGCTTTAGATTTTTATCTTGCCTCCCATCATTTATTTATTATCATTGTATCGACAATGCAGAACCAAACCAAATAATTATATTCCTGTATTCCATGCATTACAATCTTGAACATCAATGAGTGTAATATGTGAATATTATGTTATCTGAGCCAATCAGTCTGTCTGGATGTCATTATTCGTTTTGGTTGAGGAAAATGCATTGTATTATCTGTGCAACTACTGTACATAGGAGGTTTCAGCGTGGGACAATGCTGCCCTCTAGAGGGGATTAGCAGTAACGTAGTAGAACAATTCCAAACTTGCATGTGATCATACAGTATACTAAGCACGTCTTCTGATATAATAAGACAATAATTGCAGCCAGTCAGACCTGAGCCTCAGGGGCCACCGTAGGTACGGCTGCAGTGCACTGTCCAGTTCCTTGTCGTCAATCAAGGTTGATTATTTAAATGCCCTGCTATCTACCAATATAAGTTGTTTGGTGGTTAGCAGGGCGGGAATATGCCGTTTTCAATACACGATAGTGCACTTGGTGATACAAGCGCGAAATTTGGCACAGATGTGCTTCATATGACCCTAATTGATAATCAACCTCTGGCCACGCAAAAATCCTAAGATTTCAAGATGGCCACCACCAGTTTTCAAATGGCTGCAACTGGGCCAATGTTTTGGACTATATCACTTTGCTGGGGCTTATTTTAATATATGAGAATATGTTCTGGAGGTATTTCTACCAAGTACGATAAAAAATAACATTAGGTTCCAATATGGCGGCATGTTTTCCAATATGGCTGCCGATAAATTGCAGAAATGTGCGTCTGCTTATGGTTTATCCACATGAGCTTGTAGTACATGTCTGTGTATTAATTACCATACACGGAATCCATTTATGGAACATTTGAAAGTGATTTATTAGCTTGGTAAAGCTTAGTGCTTACTTTTAGTTTTGTTATAAGTCATTATAAACACATTCTCATTTACAATGGTGGCTGCGCAAGTGACAGGCCAGTTTACTAGCAACTGCAACCACAGAGGGGTGTGCAGACAAGTCCAAACTTAAAGCATTTGCAGTGTCCAGAACATGCTTTTTTACATCCACATCGTGTCAGCTTCTGGCATAATTTGGCAAACAGGACTGCACAAGAGTGACTGGCCCTGTATATGTCCTGCTTGGAATGCACTTCACTTGCATTCACTTCCTTGTAGGAACTACTGAAGTAAACTTTCAAACATGAACATGCTATTTCATAAGACAATTGATTTAATATTGTGTCACAAATACTGGGTGATTTTTGAGTTCTGCAAGTAACAGTGTTTGGAGTCGGAAACAGTGTCTGTCCCATCTGGGGGGAGGCGATCATCAATTTGCATTCCCAAGCACTCCAAAAGTTCTGGCCATTGTTTAAGTTTAGAAGCCCAGGTGAGGTGACAAATGGAAGGAGTGGGGGTCTGAGCAGGAAGAGATTTGAGGTCTGATTTAATCAGTCACACCTTGAAGTTCCTGCCTTTTGTCCTGGAGCAGAAGGTGCAGTCTTAAGTGTGAACCCAAAACAAGTCAACAAGCCATTCTTTTGTCTTAATTTGAATGAATCAAGATCCCATTGTTCACTGGTGAGGAGGCAGTTGGCCACAGACAACAAATGGGTAGGGATGAAAACCAGGTCAAGATGATTGCCATATGTGGTTGAAATGAACAAAGTTATTCCTAAAAGTTATTCATTCTGTGTGAAAACATATGCTATGGTTGAAATTACTAAAGTCCGATAATTATGACTTGTGCTGTTAACAAAGAGAAATGTTATTAAGGAAAAGATTCATTCTGGAGTACATGTTGCTTTATGTATTTCTAACTGTTGTTTGCAACCATGAAATATAAAATGTGTGGAATCATTTTAAAGCTGAAGAGATGTTGAACAAGAATTACTATACCAGACTTTGTGTAAGAGTAAAGTTTGATAATTAGAAATAAGACAGATTGTTACACTGTAATAACTGCTAAATGTGTTTCAACATGGTAGGCGGGGACTCGGCCCGACAACGTCCCTGTCAGAACTATAGAAATTGGGGGCTGGGCTTTTGAACCACCTGGCCCCACCTCTTGGTGCAAGATTTGAACTGATATAAGTAATGTGCTTTGTATGTGACTGGGTGCGCTGCTTATCAGAACAATGGCAGACGGCCAGTCAGGCTGAAATAAAAAGATGCTCTGACCTAAATCCTTGGACTCTGGACTCCTCTACTTTGAAGCTTCTTTTCCAGGAAACCGGTATTAATAGCCCGCTCTTGGGATCGAAAATACACAACACTACTTCTATGAAGTTCTATCGTACATGAGTACTATGAACTCCTCAATGACTTGCATATGTTTATCATTTATTGCAAAAGGTGTTGAACCTAATTTGGAGAAGTTGTCTGCCATGCTGACCTTTTTCCCTTTCCATGGAAGGACGAAACTGTGTGGCATCCCCTGAATGCATGAAAGAAGCAAAGACCTGATGACTTTGATTCAATAGCTGATGCAATTTCATGAACAGGGATCCATCTGAGATCCTTCCCTCCTTCCAAAGGCAATCCACAGCTAATTCAAGCCAAGTCTTTGAACAAGTGAAACTGTTATGTCAACAATGTCAGTATCTGAGGCAGAGCTCAGAGGATAGCATCTGACACATCATGATTCGCAGCTCAGATACTGACGTTGTTGTCATAGCATTTGCACTTGTTCATATTAAGTAAGTCTGAGACTTATTGTCAGTATCAGCTGAGAACGCAGGGGTCTTATAGACCCCCTGGTATTGCTGAGGTGGAGCGCCACACTCACCGTACCTACTCATACACTGATCCTGACCGAACCCATGACCATGTGATCCGAAGGTGAAAGCTCTACCAACTGAGCTACCCAGACACAAAGACTTGGCTTGAAAAAGCTGTTGAAGAACCTCAGATGGATCCCCCTTGAAAAAAATGCATCAGCTATTGGATCAAAGTCATCAGGTCTTTGCTTCTTTCATGCGTTCAGCAGATGCCATACAGTTTTGTCCTTCCACGGAAAGAGAAAAAGGTCAGCACCTGTTTGAGTACATATAAATATATATAAGTTTTTGTATTTATTGGTGAACATATTGAAAAATCTGTTGCCCTAGGTCATTAAAAAGCTACCAAATCACTTTAAAATGTGCTATAAATTGATTCTGGGTATGGTAATTAATACAAATACATGTGCTACAAGCTCATGTGAATGTACATTTATACAATTTATCGGCAGCCAAAATATGCCGCCATATTGGAACCTAATATTATTTTTTTAATCTTATTTGGTAGAAATACCATCAGAACATATTCTCCTACATTAAAATAAGGGGGAAATCAAAGATTTACTGCCCCAGCAAAGTGATATAGTCCAAAATGTTGGCCCAGTTGCAGCCATTTTGAAAACCGGTGGTGGCCATCTTGAAATCTTAGGATTTTTGCGTGGCCAGAGGTTGATTATCAATTAGGGTCATATGAAGGACATCTGTGCCAAATTTCTCGCTTGTATCACCAAGTGCACTATGGTATCAATTTCCCGCCCTGCTAGGTTGCTGGCCATGGGTCTGCTGCTGTATTTATTATTTATGCTGGTGCCAGGGTGAGTAACATGTCTCATGAATGTCGTTCTAATGTTTAATTCTGATATGTAAACAAATCTGTTGTGATCATTCAGGTTGATGTTCATTCATGTGCCCTGTGCTGACTGTCATGTGGCTGGAAGGAATTCTTTGAGACACACATATAGGGCTGTCACAATTACACATTAAGTTGACGATTAATTGGCACTCAAATAATTGCGATTAACAATTTAATTGTGTGTTTGGCGTTGAACACTGGAACATATGAATACAAAGACTGTTCGTCTTTTAAGCTTTGTAATAAAACATTGCACAGGGTAGATATGATAAATAACTGAAACATACAAATAAATTATTGACATTTAATAATTAAAAAAAAAAAATATAGGCCTATATTTGATCTACAAGCTTACAACGCATCACACTTGATGCATTGATTAGGCTACATATTGATAATTTAAAGTATGCTCCGATTGGGGCTCATGCAGGAAGCGATATACAGTGGGGCAAAAAAATAATTTAGTCAGCCACCATTGTGCAAGTTCTCCCACTTAAAAAGATGAGAGAGGCCTGTCATTTTCATCATAGTTATACATCAACTATGAGAGACAAAATTAGGGGAAAAAATCCAGAAAATCACATTGTCTGATTTTTTAAGAATTTATTTGCAAATTATGAGGAAAATAAGTATTTGGTCAATAACAAAAGTTCATCTCAATACTTTGTTATATACCCTTTGTTGGCAATGACAGAGGTCAAACGTTTTCTGTAAGTCTTCACAAGGTTACCACGCACTGTTGCTGGTATGTTGGCCCATTCCTCCATGCAGATCTCCTCTAGAGCAGTGATGTTTCGGGGCTGCTGCTGGGCAACACAGACTTTCAACTCCCTCCAAAGATTTTCTAAGGGGTTGAGATCTGGAGACTGGCTAGGCCACTCCAGGGCCTTGAAATGCTTCTTACGAAGCCACTCCTTCGTTGCCCGGGCGGTGTGTTTGGGATCATGGTCATGCTGAAAGACCTAGCCACGTTTCATCTTCAATGCCCTTGCTGATGGAAGGAGGTTTTCACTCAAAATCTCACGATACATGGCCCCATTCATTATTCCCTTTACACGGATCAGTCGTCCTGGTCCCTTTGCAGAAAAACAGCCCCAAAGCATTATGTTTCCACCCCCATGCTTCACAGTAGGTATGGTGTTCTTTGGTTGCAACTCAGCATTCTTTCTCCTCCAAACACGAGAAGTTGAGTTTCTACCAAAAAGTTCTATTTTGGTTTCATTTGACCATATGGCATTCTCCCAATCCTCTTCTGGATCATCCAAATGCTCTCTAGCAAACCTCAGACGGGCCTGGACATGTACTGGCTTAAGCAGGGGGACACGTCTGGCACTACAGGATTTGAGTCCCTGGCGGCGTAGTGTGTTACTGATGGTAGCCTTTGTTACTTTGGTCCCAGCTCTCTGCAGGTCATTCACTAAGTCCCCCCGTGTGGTTCTGGGATTTTTGCTCACCGTTCTTAAAAAAAAAAAAAAAAAAATTGATCCTACGGGGTGAGATCTTGCGTGGAGGAATGGGCCAACATACCAGCAACAGTGCGTGGTAACCTTGTGAAGACTTACAGAAAACGTTTGACCTCTGTCATTGCCAACAAAGGGTATATAACAAAGTATTGAGATGAACTTTTGTTATTGACCAAATACTTATTTTCCTCATAATTTGCAAATAAATTCTTAAAAAATCAGACAATGTGATTTTCAGTCAATATCACCATAAAGTACATTTGGGACTTAGTTTTTTTTTTTTTTTAACTGTGATTTTCCATTTAACTTTTTACTCATTGTATTAAGTGGATGTTGTACAGTTAGAAATGCATGTTGGTCAAGCTACCACACTTTTTATGAATTAACTGTAATATATGTCAACAGTAAAATGTGTCCACCCTGTCAGGGTGGACACATTTTATTGGCACATGCTGGATTTTATTGGCACATGCTGGACCTTCTGTTAGCAACTTAGCTCAGTTAGCAAGGTGACTCTATACTTTTTAACAGATATATTTCAAATTTCAGAAAAGTTTTTATATTCATTGATATTTCAGTATGACAGAGTGGACATGCTAAGCTTGACAAAAAAACAGACTATATCATATGATTTAAAATCAAAATGACTTGTTTTATCAAATAAGGTGTTGTGGACAATCAAACTATGTAAAAAGAAAAAGAAAAATCAAAAAATTAACCACTTATTAGACACACTGTAGTTAGCAGAGTGGTGTGTGGGACATGCCAAAACCGGGAGGCATGCGTTAATCCGACAGACCTTTTCTCCGACTATGTGGCATCCGCGTGCGGTTAGGGTTAGGGTGCGGGTTTGGTTCGGGTTTAGTATTGGAAACGTCGGAGCGCTGCGCTGTCGGAGGAATGCGCTGTCGGACTAACGTACTGCACCCGCCAAAACCATATACATCCAATGTTACAGATCTGTATAAAATGAAGGAAACACATTTCCAGAGACTCATCATTGTACTGATAAGTGTGTAAATGTTTGGCCTTTCATAATAAGACCTCAGAGTTTCATTATTTTGTTACATTTTCATGATATTTGAGTGATTGTGGTGAGGACACCCAAATGTACTTTATGGTGATATTTGATGTATAACTATGATGACAGGCCTCTCTCATCTTTTTAAGTGGGAGAACTTGCACAATGGTGGCTGACTAAATACTTTTTTGCCCCACTGTAATAACTTATGTGTTATCTTAAACTGTTTTGTTTTTATTATGATGCAAAAAGGAAAGAAATGTCAAGCTCTTTTGCTTCAATTCCAATTCATGGGCGCTACTTACAGAAGCGTGAATTCAAACTTTAATCGGCGCAGACCACACCCCCTTCAGCCCCACCACGTCCACACACACACACACACACACACACACACACACACACACACACACACACACACACACACACACACACACACACACACACACACACACACACACACACACACACACACTTTCTAATAGATTCACAGGAGCCCTTCTTTTGTTTCTCGGAGGAAAGGACGTGCGGAAATACCAGCGTCCCCCTGGGACCACTTCCAACCTATGCTTCCAACACGCACGCACGCACGCACACACACACACACACACACACACACACACACACACACACACACACACACACACACACACACACACACACACACACACACACACACACACACACACACGCCAGGGTTGCCATGTCCGCTTATTATAAGCGACTCTGGGCCTATTTTTCTTTAGTTGCTTGTAAATATTGGTAGTAGTTGCGGGTTGCGTTTTTTTGGGCTTGTTTCTAAAGAGTAGTTGCTTATTTGGGCATGTTTCCAATCCGTATGATAGGTAGGCCTACACAGACTGTTTCCTAATTAAACAACTTGTTTAAACAACTTGGTTCTCAAACATTTTCATGTCAAGGATGTATTTGTCCGCGGACCCCCATCTGGAAATAGTGTGTGCCAGGCACCTCGTACCTACCATATTTTCGTTGTTAAAACGTTTAAAAAAATATTCCACATTTGTCACTTTTTTTTCTCAAGACCTTGAAAATAGCCGATCTCTCACAACGTGTTGCTGTCGCACGTTACCGCGTCGTAATATGGTACGGGGATACCTGGCACAAAAAAAATGTCATATGGGGGTCCGCGGACATACATCCTAAACAAATGTTTGAGAACCACTGGTTTAAACAAGTTCAGTAAAATGCGCATGTGGCTCTTTTCGGCTTGTTTTCATAGACCTGGTTGCTTATTTCTCTCGCAAAATCTGGCAACATTACGTGACACACACAGTCTCACGTAGCAGCGGTCGGAGCAACAGTTAGTTTAGGCAGAGGAGTTCAGTAAGTGCAAAATATACCGTTTCCACCCTGATACTGATTAGCTTGATTAAACGCTAGCGGAGTTATGTGGGGACTTATAGGGGACTATGTTGGCATCGCTATAGTCGAGCCTTGGCTTAATGTTCATTTTGTGTTTTATTGTATCTCAAATGCAAATATAAAGTTAATGTGTAGTCATTAACATAACACGTTTCTGTTATCAGACGATTGCATGGCTATAAGTATAACGGTATTCATTTACTTTCCAAAGTGCTGACTCATAACTAAGACGAGTGTCTGTTAGAATTTAGATAAACGACATCAGAGCTGTCTCTGCCAGCAGCTAGCTGCACTCGGCAGAAACTGCGTCATTATTTATATCTAATATCTATATCTCTCTCTATATATACATATATATAAAATAAATGCTATTTTTAAGCACAGCTACATGCTATTATAGCTGACTAGTTGCCTACATTAATTTGTATTAACTGTACAGTGGTCAGTGGATATATTTTATTATACCCATGGCCAGTTGTGATGTTTTCCCCAAAACACGGGCCTGTTTATGCTTGGTGCAGGAAGGGAGTTTTTTTTTTGCATTGTCGCTCCACGGTGTCTCCCGTCGAAAATGGCAGACCTACAAGCAGTGGTGGAAAGTAACTAAAGTACTGTACTTAAGTACAGTTTTTAGGTATTTTTTTATTTAACTGGGGTATTAACAATTTTCAGTACTTTTACTTACTTACTACTCCAGCCGCTACATCTCAGAGGCAAATATTGTACTTTTACTCCACTACAATTATTTGAAAACTGTAGTTACTAGTTACTTTGTAGAGTTTGATTATTATTACAAAATATACATCAATCACTTAAGCCTTATACATTTTGGACATTATTAGCCGATCTACAATCTCACAATGCGTCACGGTGTGACGCTTTGTGAGCTTGTAGATCTCCTATTTTCAAATGATTTTTATACATTATACATTTGAAAACTTATGAAATGGGATGTTTCTGCATAATGAGTACTTTGTACTTCTGGCACTTTAAGTACATTTTGATACCAATACTTTTGTACTTTTACTCAAGTACATTTTGAATTCCGGACTTTAACCTGTAACACAGTATTGCTACATTGCAGTATTGATACTTTTACTTAAGTAAGAAGTGTTAGTAGGCTACTTTTTCCACCACTGCCTACAAGCTCAGTAGCTCACAACCGGTCACAGATGCGACACATTGTGAGCTCATAAGTCTGATATTTTCAGCATGCAACATGTGTGCTAAAGCTTAAATCAGGCTTTGTATGTTTTGCAGCACAGGCTGGAGGTTTAGTTGGAAATAGTTTTGTAATGCGTTGTTTTTGGTCTCGAGAGCAAGCTAATGCTACAAGCTTTATGGTATTTTATTATTATAATACAATGATAATAGTGATATTGATATGACACTAAAATGAATACCAGTGCATTGTTGTGGAATTCACGTTTAGGCAAAGACTGTACTGGTGTTCAGGAGTGGTGGAGAAAGTAGGCTACTCAACCCCAGGACTTGACTACAAGTGGAAGCTGCAAAGCCACATTTGTAAGTACTGGTACTTGTTTTTTATAAATGCTTGATAATTCAAAATCACTATTTATTTATACTAACAATGCATTGCTGTATATAAAAATAAAAAAGCAGCCGATCTAAAAGCATACAATTCATCACGGTGCAACACGTTGTGACCGTAGATCTGCCATTTTCACTATATTTACATAAAAAACAATGGTTTGATATTAACTAATTCACTGCCATTGACGAATATATTCATCATGCCAATCCGAGGCTCAGAGCGCCATTAACGCTGGTGCTGACAGTTGGTGTTGAGCGCCATTGACGCCATCGTTCGTCATTTGGTGTTTTCAGTGGTTTGCGATGGAGGGCACTCTTCCGCAACCTTTGAGTGTACCTAGGACTCCCGAATAAGAATACAACAGGGAATCACGTGATTTAAACAAATTCCAGCCTGTCCGATTTAATGTTATCAGATTCATAAAAAATACATTTACCTCTGATTTCTTTCCCCAGATTGTGTCGGATTCAACTGCCGATAACGAAAGAACTGAATATCGCGGTTATAATTTTTCACATCCTCGTCTTTACCCCCAGACATCTGATGTTTACATCTTCTTTGAAAATAAATTATATGGGTCTGGAAAGATTAGTAAAAATGCTCAAGAACGCTGGCAGTGGCTGCAGACTGTTCTGAAAAACTCTGGCAGTGAATGAGTTAATACGGCATAAGTGGTTAATTCATAATGTATTAAGTTTGGGTGCCATGGGTCCCTTCTTAGATATGTAGTGCAGTCAAAAGTACAATATTGGATGCTTGCATCCAAAAAAATATATATAGAACTCAAGTACAGACACTGAGGGAAAAAAAAACATACTACTTTGTTACTGTCCACCATTAGTCCTCAGTGTTACTTTAACTATGGGAGCGTACAAATGGAACCAAATGTCTATTTTATTACATTTCTCAGTAACACTGAGTTTACAGTGCAACACTATCTGTCATCCAGGTGAATAACAGAGTTGTAGCAGCGATGCAGACCACCATGTTGACACCAGTGATCAAGTTACACAGAATAAGTATGTACTGTTTTATTATGTTAATGTAAACATTTAGTCTAATAGGTATGTACTGTTTAATTATGTTACTGTAAACATTTAGTCTAATAGGTATGAACTGTTGTATTATGTTAATGTAAACATTTAGTCTAATAGGTATGTACTGTTTAATTATGTTACTGTAAACATTTAGTCTAATAGGTATGAACTGTTGTATTATGTTAATGTAAACATTTAGTCTAATAGGTATGTACTGTTTCTTTATTAGGGATGCACCGAATGGAAAATTATTGGCTGAAACCGAATACTGAAAATAGGATGTTGAAACCAGTGATCAAGTTACACAGAATAGGTATGTACTGTTTTGTTATGTTACTGTAAACATTTAGGGCCCTATTCTGGGTGAACCTGGAACAAACCGCTAATTACGGAGTGCGGACTAGGCAAGAGGCGTTGCCCCGCAAAATTTGGTATTCTGTGGTACTCCCCCGCCCCGCAAAACACCTGCGCTCCCCGTTACATTATGCATAGGTGTGGTTTGGGCGTTACAATGATAAAACCAATCACCGTGCCAGAAGCCATTGCCTTTAAGAGAAGACTGCGCTAGCCGTCATCCCCGATCCAATATATGCTCTAGCCTATCTCCCCCTCTGCACTGTTGCCTGGTCTGATTATTATAAGCCACATTGGGCTTGCTCCATAGTTTCCTCTGAAGTGACGCAGTTAAAGTTAATACATCCATATTGTCCCCGTTATCTTTCATCATCCACCTTTGTTCAGTAATCCCGAACAGAGCTACACTTTAAGTTTACATCAATCATAGCCTCTCAAACCCAGACACATTGCTGCGAACCGCGGTTTGGGTGGGTTCGGGTCAATCAAATATAATTATTAATTAATATCGGATAAACCGCGGGTGAAATATTGCTGTAAATAAATTAATGACATCTAATAGCCTATATCTATCCATAAAATAGATACATCTCTGCGTGCTTGTGTCTGTGTGAGTGTGTAGAGCAGTGTGCGATGCGATGACAAAATGCATTCATTTAGCCTATGGAATGTCGGTGCGTCTTTTTTCTTTTTTTAAAACCGTGCTATAGCAGTGTGCTCTGTATGTTGGATGCCGCATGTATGTTGGATGCATTGGTGGAAAAAGTACTCAAATTCTTTACTTAAGTAAAAGTACCGATACTGCAATATAGAAATACTCTGTTACAAGTAAAAGTCCAGAATTCAAAATTTACCTGAGTAAAAGTACAAAAGTATTGGCATCAAAATGTAAGTATCAAAAGTAAAAGTACTAAAATATTTGAAAATAGCAGATCTACAAGCTCTCAACGCGTCGCGATGCGACCATTGAGAGCTTGTAGATCGGCTATTTTCAAATAGCCTATGTATAAAATAGGGCTAAAGTAGTTAATGTATGTTTCATAATATAATCATTTATATTTGAAAAGTAACTAGTAACTAAAGTTTTCAAATAAATGTAGTGGAGTAAAAGTACAATATTTGCCTCTGAGATGTAGTGGAGTAGGCCTAGAAGTAAAAGTATTGGAAATTGGAAATTCTCAAGTAAAGTACAAATACCTCAAAATTGTACCTAAGTACAGTACTTAATTAAATGTACTTAGTTACTTTCCACCACTGGTTGGATGCCTGTATGTTCGATGCCGCACAGAATGTTCAGCGCAGCACCGGTTTAAAAAAAAGAAAAAAGACGCACTGACATTTCCATAGGCGAAATCAATGCATTTTGTGCTCGCATCGCACAACTAATACTAAAACTAACGGGAATACCAGAAAAACGGGAAAAACGGTTAGTGTGGATGCAGATTTTTAAAAGGGATAATATAGTTATTGCGGTTGGATAACGGGCGGATAATTAATTTGTACATTTGGATTCGGGTGACTTGAGAGGCCATCCGCGCATCTCTACTACCTACCCAAAATAACAGACATACAAGCTATCAACACGCTGCGTCATGTCGTGTCAACAGCTTACAGATCTGTTATTTTGGACAGCGTATAACAATGAGGCGCGCGCGCCACGGAGTAGCCTAAAACTCAACCAAAAATATTACATTACGTGGTCAACAACATAGACATGTAACTTGCTTGGAGCTTTTAATGCAGTGGTTCTCAACCTGTGGGTCGACACCACAATGGAGCACCCAACGCCTGGTGAGCTTGTAGATCTGCTATTTTCACAATATTTATCTGTGGAACCGAGTCAAACAAAATGGGGTGGTCCCCAGTTCAAATATGGTTATTTTGGGGGGTCGATGGCCTGAAAAGATTGAGAACCTTTAACAGTAAACATGAACATAGCGTTTACGTGGGGAATATAATAATAATATAATATATATAATATATAATATAATATTCACCCGCAGCATGGGTTTAACGACACAGCAGCCAAAATGAAAATCACACTAGATGATCCGATCATCTTATAACAAATGTAAGTGCTTAAGATTTTAGCCCAAACCCAACGGGACCCGACCCGGCCCGTCGGCACCGGCTGGGCCGGGTCGACGTTTTTTTAAATACTATTCTTACACAGCTGCAAAGCAGCTAATAATCACCATTGCGCAAAAGTAGGTCAAATCAATCAATCAGCAAGCTGTTTTCTGTCACTGAGCAGCACTCTTTAAAGTTTAAATCGCAAATCTTCAGACAAATTGGATTATTTCTTCAAATGACAAGAGCGGGCAGTACGAGGTAACATTGAATGTGATTTATCCATGCAACTCTTTCTCATCAAACAAAGTAATCCAAACTGTTTTGTACTGCTTATTTTGCTTGCTAAAAGCATGATTTTATTAAGACATGACAGCAATATGGAAAAAACGAAAAAATCTCAATTAAAAGTATATTTCGTATAATAACCGAATATCATTCTTAAAATGGTTATGGGGCAGTGTATATATTTATATAGCCCTATTTGCTCCAAGCTATTTTTTAAATAAAATATAGACTGTTGGAATGGTCGACCGTTGGAATAGGGTGGAATGAGTCCTGTTCTTAACGAATTACCAAGATTTAATGTGAAAAAAGGCTGCAGCAATAGAGCATCGCAGTTGCGCAGAATCCGGGTGCCGGAAGTAAATACTCAATGCATTTTTCCCATTGACTTTTCCAAAAATATTTATATCAATGAATTTAAGCCTAGAATCAAGCCATCCAGGATTCTGGTGAATCATGACCATAAAACCTTTTTTTCTGTGATTTTTTGATATGATATACTATGTTTAATAAATACCCTTTGTTTTGCCGTTTTCAAAAACGTTTTTTCACAGAATCAAACGTTTTATGGTCATGATTCACCAGGATCCTGGATAGCTTGATTCTAGGCTTAAATTAATTTATATAAATATTTTCGGAAAAGTCAATGGGAAAAATGCATTGAGTATTTACTTCCGGCAACTGGAAGTGGGCGGGAACTGCGACGATCTATAAAGCTTCTTTAGAAAAATGACTGACGGGCTGGGCTGGGTCTAATTTGTCAATTATTAGTCGAGCCGGGCTAAAATGTTTAGGGGATAATTATGAAAGCTATAGTAGTTTGAAGTGCTCATGTGGCCTTAGTTGCTTCTTTTTGTTTTCATAGACCTGCGCTTGCTTATTTCTCGCCAAGGCTACATGGCAACATGGCTCAATGTCCAACGCACAAAGCCATTGCAGTGTCTGTGTGCACTTGGCGGGTGGTTTGAGAAACGGGCGGGTGCTTTTAGAATCCACTATCCCCCCTCCCCAAGCCGTACCCATGTGTGGGTTGAGAATGGCAATGTGGGTGATATAGCAACAACACGCCCATGGGCACACCTCCACGCGCAACTAACGGCGTCGGCATAATAGGGGACGGGTAGCGCAGGTGCTAGCAGGTGCTAGAATAACATATTGGGGCTGCGCAGCTCAATTCTCCCTATTTAACGATAGTTAGGGGCGGGCAGATGGACCCAGAATAGGGGCCTTAGTCTAATAGGTATGAACTGTTTTATTATGTTACTGTAAACATTTAGTCTAATAGGTATGTACTGTTTTATTATGTTACTGTAAACATTTAGTCTAATAGGTATGTACTGTTTTATTATGTTACTGTAAACATTTAGTCTAATAGGTGTGTACTGTTTTATTATGTTACTGTAAACATTTAGTCTAATAGGTATGAACTGTTTCTTTATTAGGGATGCACCGAATGGAAAATTATTGGCTGAAACCGAATACTGAATATAGGATGTTGAAACCAGTGATCAAGTTACACAGAATAGGTATGTACTGTTTTGTTATGTTACGGTAAACAATTAGTCTAATAGGTGTGTACGGTTTTATTATGTTATTGTGAACCTTTAGTCTATTAGGTATACTGTTTTATTATGTTATTGTAAACATTTAGTCTAATATGTATGTACTGTACTGTTTCTTTATTAGGGATGCACCGAATGGAAAATTATTGGCCGAATAGTAAATATAGGATGTTGAAACCAGTGATCAAGTTACACAGAATAGGTATGTACTGTTTTGTTATGTTTCTGTAAACATTTAGTCTAATAGGTACAGTATGTACTGTTGTATTATGTTATTGTAAACGTCTAATATATACTGTCTCATTATTTCATTAAGAGGTCAAAGGGTGGTGAGTGTAACAGAGTGGTTCACTTCCCCCTCCTGATTGCCTGAAAGTGTAATATCTCCTCCGAGCGATAGGGATATATCATATATCCCTTTGGCTTGGCGGTAAAGAAGTTGGCTTTCCACGTGGGAGACCCGGGTGTTATGTTTGGGTTATGCGCTGTGCACAGACAGTATATCAGGGGTGGAAAGTGACTTTGTACTTGGTACCTGCAACAGTTTCAACACACGTGACATGGTCCGTTTGTTCCACGGATGTGGAAACACCGGCTCTTGTTTCGCACACATGATTTGGCAACCCGGGAGCCAGCGACCACAAACCCCACACACACACACATCCACCCAGAGCCACGGACGGCAGACCTCAAGGGGGTCCGTGGAACCCGAGTCATGGACCACTTGGGGGTCCGCGGTCCCGCTGTGCATGCTACATGGCCACGCATACACGTATCAGACAGTGAGTAAACAACAGGCTAACGCTTAGCACCAACAGTTAACAACATACTGTGGGGACTCCGTGGCTGCGCATGGCCGTGCATGCACGATCCTATAGGGTGGGTTCCTCACGGTGTGAATATTCTAATGATCAATGGTCATGTGCAAGGGCAGAGCAATTGCAAAATGCCTTAATAATATTAGGCCTGCCATTCCTTTTGGAGAAGTCAGTTTCATTTTAACAAGAGACACACACACCCACACCCACACACACACAATCAAAGACAGAAGCGTTTACAGCTGGTGTTGATTATTTTGCACTGTGCAGGCTCTTAAAGGGGAATATCGCTCATTTTCAACATTGAACAAGGGTGTACTTTTGGCTGAGAGGACGGAAACAAAAGTACACCTTGCGTATGTCACTGATCACATGATCAGGGGCGCAGCCACGGTTGGGCATAGGTAGGCCTGGGCCCACCCATTTGGTTTTTCTGCCCACCCCAAAAAAAAAAGTCCACACACAAGTCAAACTTTTAAGGATATATTTATTGATCTAAATTAATTAAATAATGTTGGTAATCATAAACAATCAGGTATGAGATGTGAGCAAGTTAGTAATCAGTAATGTCTGCAGCGTATGGATGTGTGGAATGTGCTGTGTGAGGGTTGTATAAAATGTGTGTAAAGGTAACTGAAACTAAAGGGTTAGGTCCCACTGACCACTAATTTCATGAAATGAAATGATACGATATGATATTGGCCTCACAACATCGGTACGATATATGGCACTCTTTTATTATGAAAATGTATGGGGGGAAAAAAGCTTATGAAAATATATGGGGGGGGGGGGGAGCAAATGCAAACAAATACTTCTATTTTTGCATTAGTATTATTGCCAAAAAAAAAACTACGATATTTTTATTTTCAAAGTGATTCATATTGTCACGAAAGCGTATCTCAATATATTGCGGGACGATATATTGGCACACCCTTACTAAGCAGAGATACTTCTTCCAGGGAGGCTAGAGAGAGAATGAGAGGTTGGTGGGAGAGGTCCCTATACTCTCCCAAACCACCCACCCAGCTGTACCCAGTTGGTCTGACGGCCTGCTCCACTCCGCCCTACTCACTCAGGCTGCCGGCCAGCCAAGTGAAGGCAGAGGGGGCAGGGCCGTCACAGTTACAAAGTTGGTAGTCCTTCCTTCCTTCTTGTCTTGAGTTGAGTGTCGTCACCGTGGTGTGTGTGTGTGTGTGTGTGTGTGTGTGTGTGTGTGTGTGTGTGTGTGTCCAAAATGCATATGATAACATGCCTATGCTTGTAATTATTTTTCAATTATTAGCCAATTATTTTAACCCCCTTTTTCTCGTTATGCCAATTGAATTGACCAAGTCTACTCCTCCCTCATTGTGTTTTATTGTTCAAGTAGAGTTAATTCATCCTGAATTAATGGGATTTCAATTCCTTCATTCCAGACCAGTCTATGGAGTCCAGATTGCAGGTGAAGATTAACCCTCCAGACCCGGCCAGGGCTGTTTCTATTAAACGGAAGAAACCTGAAGACCACCAGGAACTCAGTAAGTTTCATGATTTGTTTTGCTTCATTCAGTTCTGTTGTCCCTCATTTTCACTTCTCTTGTTGAAAAACATATAAATGTATTATTACAGACCTGCCAACATGTACATTCTGCGTAGCATGGCCTCATTTTCCCATCAAAGTACACGGGTACGATGTGTCCCTCTAAAGTATGCAAAATTACAAGCTGACGACGTGGCGTTCACTGCGTTTATATCTCTCTGTCACTCGCTCTCTTGCTCTGTACGGTGTATGGTGCTGTGTCCTGCTTCCACTCTATTGGCTACTTCCTCGCAGACGCTGCAATCCGGCATGGCTGTATGTTTACTTCGCTGGAGGTAGAACTGAACAGTGCTCGCACAATGCATTAGTCTTCTCTACCACAGCTGTTACACCAAGTGCACGATACGCGTGTCTGCAATGCGATTATGAATGAAAAACCACCTGCAAATCTACATCATGCATATCTAATGCGTGCTGGGAACTGGAGTTATGGCTGTTTAAAGCCCAGCCAATAGGAACACAGAGGGCGCGGGGCTTACACAATTACAGCCTGTCCCCCACCCAGGAGTGCAATTAAAGCCTGTCCATTACAGCCTGCCATCTCTTACACGTGGTCCCTGGTGTGTGGCTATTCTGATCGCAGACCCCTGACCAGTGTTGGCGGCAAGTTTGGTGTGGATCGAAGCAACGATGCACTTCGCTGGTCCGCTTGTTACGTTTGTGACGTCCATCCACCGTCGACCGCCGGTTGACTCTATAGGCAATTTTAATATAGAATGTGCAATACCGTAATGTGGTGGCCTATTGTTACGGTGCTGTTAACATCAGACCCTAACCATAAATGACAGTTCCACCAAAGCCTTTGGGTTGAATGAGAAAATGCAGCCGCATCAATTAATCAGCACAGAATAATTATCAACATGGTGTTTTAGTGATTTTAGTAATCGTGTGTGTGTGTGTGTGTGTGTGTGTGTGTGTGTGTGTGTGTGTGTGTGTGTGTGTGTGTGTGTGTGTGTGTGTGTGTGTGTGTGTGTGTGTGTGTGTGTGTGTGTGTGTTAAGCATGTGAGCAGTCTGACTGTACTTCACTGTCTTGTACATGCATACATGTACTAGGCAATTGGCCTACATTACGCCTAAAGAAGATTTATTGTTGAATAACTTGATGATATGGATGCTAGTGGGAAAATTACCGCGTTCAAGCAAAGCCACGCACGCAGAAATGACATGCACAGAAATTACATTTCCCCAATGTTTTCAGGTCTGTTATTATTGTTTTATTTCTTTTTTAAATCAGAAATCAATTTGTTAAGGATGCATACATTTCACCTTATTTCAAAGTAACACTGACTTTGGTTAACTGGGAAATTAAATCTGATTGATGTGTGAAGCTGACTCCAGGCTTCTTTTTTGTGTTTCAGAAACCTGTCCCACTCAGTCCTCAGTTAAAGCAAAACGTTACTGCTGCGAACAATGTGGAAAAAGCTACGCTTCATTTTGCCAACTCAAAGTACACCATAGAATTCACACTGGAGAGAAGCCTTATTTTTGTGAGGAGTGTGGGAAAACCTTCACTCAAACGGGTCACCTCAAACACCACAAGAAAGTTCACACTGGAGAGAAGCCTTACTGCTGTGACCAATGTGGGAAAAGGTTCCAATTCATGTCTGCTCTTAAACAACACGAGAGAATTCATACGGGAGAGAAGCCTTACTGTTGTGACCAGTGTGGTAAAAGATTCTCTTCAATGTTTAACCTCTTAAAACACAATATAATTCACACAGGATTTAAACCATTCAGCTGTGAAATATGTGGAAAGTGTTTTACTTGTCATGATGAATTGAAAACTCATCAGCGCATCCATACTGGAGAGAAACCTTATTCCTGTGAGCAGTGTGGGAAAACCTGCACTCAAATGTCTAACCTTTTGACACACAAGAAAATTCATACTGGAGAGAAGCCTTACTGCTGTGACCAGTGTGGGAAAAGCTTCAAACATATGTCTAATCTAAAACAACATCAGATAATTCACACTAACGATAAGCCTTACCGCTGTGACCAGTGCGGTAAAAGATTTAATCGGATAGATAGCCTCGAGATACACAAAAGAATTCACACTGGAGCGAAGCCGTTCAGCTGTGATTTGTGCGGGAAGTCTTTTACTCAGTATTCACACTTAAAATCTCACCGGCTTATCCATACTGGAGAGAAGGCTTACAGTTGTGACCAGTGTGGGGAAAAGTTCACCCACGGTCACCATCTCAAAAGTCACCAGCGCATCCATACTGGAGAAAAGCCTTTCAGTTGTGAAATATGTGGGAAGGGTTTCTCTCAGGATGGGGCATTAAGAATGCATCGGCGCATCCATACCGGAGAAAAACCTTTCAGTTGTGAAATATGTGGGAAATGTTTTACGAAGAAAGAAAAATTAAAAGTACATCAGCGCATCCACACTGGAGAGAAGCCATGCAGGTGTGATACTTGTGGGAAGTGTTTTAATCAGTCTGGAACATTACAAAAACATTTGCGCATCCATACCGGAGAGAAGCCATTCAGCTGTGAAATATGTGGGAAGTGTTTTACTGAGTCTGGAACATTAAAGAAACATCAACACATCCATACTGGAGAGAGCAGCCTTTCAACTGGAGAGAAACGTTTCAGTTGTGAAATATGTGGAAAGCGTTTTAAGGTGAAAGGAGCAGTACAAAATCATCAGCGCGTCCATACTGGAGAGAAGCCATTCAGTTGTGAAATATGTGGGAAGTGTTTTACTGAGTCCGGAACAGTAAAAAAACACCGTCGCATCCATACTGGAGAGAAGCCATTCAGCTGTGAAATATGTGGGAAGTGTTTTACGGACTTTGGAACATTAAAAACTCATCGCCGCATTCATACGGGAGAGAAGCCTTTCAGTTGTGAAATATGTGGGAAGCGTTTTACTTGGTCTGGATCATTACAAATACATCTGCGCAGCCATACTGGAGAGAAGCCATTCAGCTGTGAAAAATGTGGGAAATCCTTTACTGAGTTTGTATCATTAAAAAGACATCAACACATCCATACTGGAGAGAGCAGCCTTTCTACTGTGAGCCATCCAGGACCATCTCTATTAAACAGGAGGAACCTGAAGACCACCAGGACCTCAGTAAGTTGCATTCTCTATGTTTCTGTCTTTCTGTCAGGTCCAAGCTGCTAATAGTTACACAGTAGACTGTAGAAGAAACAAGGCTCAGTGTTCATTTGTTTTCTTCCTTGCCTGGCTGGCTAAGTGGACTGGATGTTGTCCAAGCATTTTACACCCATTGCTATTTGCATTGCATTGATAATGCTATAAATCATGTGAAATACATTTTATGAATACGTTAATTAGGGAAAGGGCAGTATAGTCAATTATTCAATGATTAGTTCCCAAAGTTGGTTTTAAACATCTGAACCATTTATTCCCAATCAAATATGGAGATGTAACTAATGTTGGTTCTGAAGCAGTTTTTTTTGCAACCTGAAAAACAATATTCACATTACACAAACATGATATTACTAAAACAGCATACTGTATATTCTTATAACACAAACGGAACAACTTTTGTATCACTGGCCTGATATTGTTATAGGCCATATTGCATGGCACGCAATTCTGTTTAATTCTGTTCTGTTTTCCCTCATTGTTCACATCTCATTTAAAAAAAGATTAATATTGGGTTTATTATGAATGATCTTTTTTTCTCGCTCTCTTAAAAAGAAAAGTCTGAAAACATTTTATCAGAGACAATGGTCCATATTTAACAGTAAATCTGACTGTAATTGTAAGGCTACTGTAAGAACGTTATTGATTGAATACTTAATTCGTCAAAGATACAAACAGCACATAGGACTATCAGACATTAAAGGTTTCATGACATTCAGTTTTACATTTCTAAAGCCTTTTCAACTGCAATGAAAAAATAAATCTTTGCCTGCGGATGTCACTGTTGAGGGATTTTGCCTGTCAATCATCGCCTCTGCCCCCCCCCCCCCCCCCCCCCCAAAGGAAAGGATAGGGGAGGGGAGGGGCGAGGAGGAGAGTGGGCGGTATTAATGGCCTGTGACTTCACTGCCCAAGGGCCAAGCTCAGATTACTTTTCAGCCTAATTATTCAGAAAACCCCAGACCACAGAAAATCCTTTGAATGTTCGAAGTTCAGATTTTTTGGGTGTAATTGAGGTCATAAAACCCCCAAAAAAACATAAAAAATAAGAAAAGTGAAAACGAATGTCATAGAACCTTTAAGGCTAAAAGGATAACGTCCTGGAGACGTGTTTACATTGTGGTCCTATGTATTTGATTCATCAACATAGCATAAAAACACTATAATACATCACCAACTAATACAAAGCACAAAAGAGAAACAGGAAAACCGTTAGCAGTGAATGAATGCTATCAGAATGAAGTCTGATAGATGCATAAAACTGTCTCTCATCAGGTATGTGTTCACTCAGATACCTGTCCTGTCCTCAGTTAAACCAAGAAGTTTCTGCTGTGACCAGTGTGGGGAAAAGTTCACTAGAAAGAATAGCACATTTAAACAAGGCAATTAAACCTTACATCCTAATGTAAGAACATTAGGATGCATAAAACAAAAGAAGTCAAAAATTAAAAAAATAATAATAATAATAACTCAATCAAAGGCAGTGGCAAACAGAAAGGTTTTAGTTGCAGACCTGCAGTTTTCTGGGAGTTTGTTATTATGTGGTTCATAAAAACTAAATGCTGCTTCCCCAAGTTTATTGTTGGTTTTAGGGACAGAAAGCAGACTACACAATGTTCGTTCCATTCATGTTAACACATTCTGTCTCACTTTGACATCAACTTTGTTCAACTCTCTCACAGGCTCCGTCAAGCAGTGCTGAGTCATCTGATGATTGATGTCCAACTAGCAGAGTCCTCTGGACACCCAGGAGGATGAATATTTGTACTTACATTTACCACACACACACATCATAGTTTGATGTTGTTTTCAGAGCAACTGAAATTGGAATTGTATAATTAACCTACAGTTGAATTGTTATAAATGTTCGTTCATAAAAATGTCACACATTTTGTACAGTTTCCACAGTAGACATTGTGTGACATTGTAACTAATTATTGAATTATAGTTTATTAATCATTATTTGATATTAGTGTAGCATGTTAATGCATTAGTCTACTGCATGTTAATTCATTCATTTTTTAATAGTAACTTTTGCACCATATACACCACTTTTGTATTTATTTTTTAAATTGTTTGTTGCATATTCAGCACATGATGGCATTACATTATGCAACTTATTTTATAGTGGTATCAGTTGTGGTCTATACTGCAGTGAACAAACCCGAATGTTTGTCATTTGGTTTTCCTTCACAGAAGGAATCACATGTGGTGAATTTAAATGCTGTTGTTGTGCAACGCAAAAAAAATACAATCAAATATTGCATTATATTGCATTGTCTATTGCTTGCTTCAAATGTTTTTAAAAAACATTATGTTGAGCTGTAAATGACATTGGTTTACACATAGCTGCCATGCCATGTTGGTTACGGTAAAAAAAAACAAGCAGCGCAGATGAGCCAGCTGTTCTGAATCTGAATCAGAAAAAACACAACTTGGTTCCTCCACCAAGTCATGTTTATTCTGTTAGCAGCAGGTCGGTAGCGATTTCCATCTTTGGTGTCTGTGTGGTCTGCCTGCTGCATGGCTATTTTTGCACCAAGCATCTTTGCTTAAAGGGGTAGTTCACCCCAAAAAAAATGATTTTTTTCTCCCATTAGTCACCCCATGGAGACTTGAATTCATGATTTTTTTTTTCTTTTCGCGTTCATAAGCCAATACTTTGATGACCAGCGGACCGGTAGGCAGCGGTTCCTGTAAGAGATACAAAAGAGACTCTTTTTGTCTCCTACCGGAACCGCTGTTCTCCATGGGGTGACTAATCACTTTCATTTTGGGGGTGAACTATCCCTTTTAACCTGAGGGCCACATACTTATAAATGGACTCAATGAGACATTATGCAAAATATACTTACTACATATACTACAGCTGACAAATATACAAAATAAATGTACTACATAAATAAATATACTACAAGGTCATTATGAGCAGGCTGAATGTGCAATTCCTAAAAGACAAGTTATTTTGATGTGTGCATGTGTGCCATTGAATTCTGCTTCTTAATATTTTAGAACTCTTCTGACCATGATGAAAACAATTCCTGAGGGCTTTTTGTGAACATCCTTTTAGCATCGCTTACATAAATGTACTTGCTGTACTTTTTGCAATTTGTTAAAGTATTAAAGGTGTTAATCATACCTGCGGTTCTACCTGTATTTTAACTTTATTTCTATCTCCGTTTCTATACCTGGAGCTGTTCATAACACATTGATACCAGGGCTAACAACAGCCATCCTGTGTGAAGAACAGAGTAGTAGCAGTGATGCAGAGTCAGGGGGTCTCCAGCTAAAACATTGAAGTTCAACCACTTTATGGCAGCTCTGCAAGCTCACAATGTGTTGCAATGTGACCCGTTGTGAGTTTGTAGGCCTGGCACTTTTGAAGAATTGACAAAAGGTTATTTTTCGGGGTATCATTTTTTGGGTGATGTTGCTATAGGCAGCTAGATCTTTAAAGACATAGATGTAAAGACTGAGATAATACAGAGGGGGTTGTTACAGTGGTGATGAGTGCCTGTGTTGGATGTGGTTCTGTGTTCTTTTTTTTCGCGCTGCAGGGTCCTTGGCCTGAAAAAAAAAACGTTTAAGACCCCCTGCTTTAGATTTTTATCTTGCCTCCCATCATTTATTTAGTATTACTGTAGCGACAATGCAGAACCAAACCAAATAATTATATTCCTGTATTCCATGCCTTCCAATCTTGAACATCAATGAGTGTAACATGTGAATATTATGTTATCTGAGCCAATTGGTCTCTCTGGATGTCATTACTATTATCGTTGTTTTGGTTGAGGAAAATGCATTGTATTATCTTTGTAACTACTGTACGTAGGAGGTTTCAGTATGGGACAATGCTGCCCTCTAGAGGGGATTAGCAGTAATGTAGTAGAACAAATCCAAACTTGCATGATTGTGACGCCAGCCAGTCAGACGGCCCCTACGGTGGCCTACTGTTCACTTCCTTGTCGTCAATCAAGGTTGATAATTTAAATGCCCTGATATCTACCAACATAAGCTGCTTCGTGGTTGCTGGCTGTGGGTCTGCTGCTGTATTTATTATTTACTCTGGTGCCAGGGTGAGTAACATGTCTCATGAATGTCGTTCTAATGTTTAATTCTGATATATCTAAACAAAACTGTCTAAACATTCAGGTTGATGTTCATTCATATGCCCTGTGCTGACTTTCATGTGGCAGGAGGGCATTCTTTGAGACACATACGTGTATTTCAGGAAATAACACAGCTTTCACCATTGGAATTGCACTACGGAATGTAGTATACACATAGATCGTTTTTTTTTTCCATAGTCATAATGCAAAATATGGTGAAGCTTTGTAAGTGCAGGTAATTGCGACAGACACCGATGTTGTGAAAAATGAAATTATCATTATGCCCTGTACATGAAAGACCTCAGTGATGGCAGTTACAGTACTTTAAAAATAAGCTCATAGCTCACTAGCTTGATCCTACCAAAAAGAAAACAATAACAAATCACACCCAGTGTGAAGAGAGTGGTGCCTTTCATGAGTTAATTAGTGTAACTGGTTGCATCGTTGTGTTGCAATCAGCTGCAGCTGTTGAGGCTGCGCTCATACTGACACACACACACATGACGGTGCATGCTGTAACAACTGTGTCCAAGTAATAGTCTGTGACGTATGCAGAAGTGATTTTTAGACCTGTTTAGGCTATGCAGTAGGTCTGTTTGTAGTGGTGATGCGTCACACACTTAACATATGGGTTTAGGAACGTAGCTCACAGTTACAGCGATCACGCTGTTTCATACGTTTTTGTCATATTATTCACACATCGGATCTCTTAGTTAATGCAGTGCACTTTCCCTCGTCATATCTATGCCATAGAGTTATAATATATCGGATCTATGTTCTTCAATGAGATATGTGTCTGGGCACATGGAGAGTCAGACACTGGCTGCAGACAGCAAATTTAACTTTGAAAAGTTATCCGTGTAACCTAAGTAAATATTGCTTACTCTGTCGCTACCAGTGAATTATATTTTTCCAAAGTAAAAGCGACTGAACAGCGGGTATATAACGACGTGGATTGCTTTCCTCTGGCCAGGTTAACTGGGAATAGTTTCCTCTCTGACACACATTCCGAGTTATATAGCCTACTAGATTTAGTTTTCTGCCTCTAAGCCAAATGAAGCGTAGTAATACCTGTGAGACAATGGTATCCCCGCTTTGTGGGGGAGAAGGTGTTAGGATGTGTGGAGCCCCGAGAGGAGACCGTGGCCAATGAAATCGCAGGGAAAAAAAGGTCGATTTGATCTCCGCTTGTGTGGTAGGTTGACTTCATGCTGTCATGTGAGTGTTAAGCAATTCATGCTGTGTAAACAAACTCCTCACCTGTTCTCCTAAAACGTCCATGCTCATCATAAGCTCACTGATCTGGATACAGCATGTCTGATGTAATTTGAGATTATTTGAACAAGATCCATTGACAATATGATTTTATAATATTTTAGTTCTATACACATTCTATGTATTGCATGTATTTGTTATGTCACCTTGTCACATAGGGCCTCCTGTTCTTTAAGTTGTAGCTACAGCATTGCTCTATTTTGTTATTGGCTGTATAGGGGCCGGGCATAGCGACGTCACAGGGTTGAGACGCCATTAAATCAGCCCACTTTCACCGCCATCTTGAGGGAGTAGATTGACAGCTGCCACAAGTGTAGAGTAGTGTAGTGTAGTCTGTAGTCCTGTGTTTGTTGTCCAGCAAGTAGACGGTGTACATTATTATCTATCTCTAACTTGTCTGTTGCTCTAATTTAGCAATGGTATGACAGTGCTGCATTATCGGATGCAATGCCAAGGTTTCAGACGTTAAATTAAAAAAGTTAAATTGCACACATTTCCAACCTGGAGGAAAAGCTGTTGGAGATCAGATGTCGAGATATCAAAGAAACGGCTTGGCATGGGTATCTTAAATACAATGAGATTGAGCTAACAGCTAAATTGTATTTCTCTATGTGTCCAGTCTGAGAAACGTTGTCTAACGTGGGTGGCTCACGGTCACGGTGGCTGAGTAAACAGCCAGGGACTCTTGTCTGTCTGTCAGCAAGTGTTCAGACGTCGGGGAGATATCAAATAAATGTAGTATGGCTTGGGTGTCAGCTGACGAAATAACATAACCTTCAACAACATTCCCAAACACATATAAGCTCAAACGAGCATGACAGCACACAATCAAACATATAAACATCTGTTGGAGGCGAGGCGAGCATCAGCGTTGCCATGTCGGCTTATTATAAGCGACTTTGGGCTTCTTTTTCTGTAAAGTTGCTTGTAAAATTAGTAGTTTTGTGTGGCTTATTCATAAAGTGTACTTGCTTATTTAGGCTTATTTAGGTACTTGCTTATTTAGGCTTTTTAAAAAAAATAAAAATAATTAAAGCAGTGGTTCTCAAATCTTTTCATGAAAATGTTTTGTGCCAGGGAGCATTTGTGTTGTTAGAATATTTTAAAAAATATTCCAAATATTCTCTATTTTATTGCAAGAGTTTTTTTTTATAACCTATGTAGAAGCTCACGTGAGCTTGTAGATCGGCTATTTTCAAGTAGCCGATGTACAAGCTCACGTGAGCTTGTAGATCGGCTATTTTCAAGTAGCCGCTGTCACTAAGCCACTTCTTTTGGGCTTGTTTTCATAGACCTGGTTGCTTATTTCTCTCGCAAAATATGGCGACACTGATCGCAACAGGTCCGTTGTGCACTTTCTCAATGATCAACAATGAACAATATAAAATTAATAATAATACTTCGCTATAATAATATTATAAATATATATATAAATAATCAGTACTCAAGATGACTATATTTTATTTCGGTTACACAACTAAGCAACAAAACGTTGTTCTTTTCAGGTAAAATGAATGATTGTGACTGACAGGGCACTGTCATTACATCTGGTCTAGCCGTCTAGGGCACAGATGTAATGACTTTTTTCCAGGTAGCGTGCCTTTGCGTCTGCATTCAGCTTCTCTCTGTATGGTAACTCTCTGTCACGCATTGCCAGGTCCATCTTCTGTCCTTTACCAATACATTTGCTGTAGTTCAGGACACGTCGTGACTCGTGGGTAACTGTCAATGTTGTTGATACGAGCTGTTGTTATGGAGCTCCCCTAATATGGCAAAGTCTCAAACACTGACCCAACAGATAAACTCACAGAAATCCACGAGGACCTCCTAGCCATCAACAGCTATACAGAGCCGCAGGAAGGGTGGTGCGAACGGTGCAGTCGCACCGGGCCCCGCGCTGGGGGGGGCCTCGCAAAAAAACGGGAACATTTTTTTTTTAACATGACACCCAACATGACACCCAACTTAATGTTTTGAGGGCAAAAATAACCGCAAATAACAGGGTCCCCACAAATTTTTAGCAATGAATTTCCAAAACTTTTCCAAAACTTTTCCAGAATATTTAGCCCAATTTCCAGGCCTATATAACAATCATTCGGCGCAATAATGTGTCTCTTACTCCTATGTAGAATGCCCAAAGATAGGCAGTGTAGCAAAAATAAAGTTTGAGACATACATTAGGCTGCCGTCACACAGCCCGTTCGGCGAAAAACTACTTATGTTACATATTTCGTGTAATATTATTCATGTTTATGAAAATGTTTTGTTTTAACAAAATCAATAGCCAAAAACAATGCATAGCCAAAAAAAATTCCAGGACCCTTGATAAATTCCAGGACCTTTGATGATGTTTGATCAATTTCAAACCTTTTCCAGTACTGGATTTTTTTAAATTTTATTTCAAAATATTTCCAGGAATTTCATGACCGTGGGGACCCTGAAATAACCACCCAAAACTCGGATATATCCGACAGAAACCGCAAAAAAATCGTGCGCGCCAACTCCGCACCGGGCCCCGCATTTCTCCCAGACGGCTCTGCAGCTATATAAGTGCTTGTAAGAACACCTCCTGTGTTGAGCAGCAGGAGACCGCTATTAAGACGACCCTTTGTCTACTGCAGCATTGATTTTTTTTTTTGGATAAGATATTTCAGCTGTATTGTATGAATATTTTTTCCACAATATTCAAAAAGATTATAGAAGACAACTCCAGTGCCAAAACTAGTAACTGGTGTAGGCTACTGACCATGGTATTACTGTGCTTGTCTGACCAGCCAACTGGCCTGACCTGAAGCCCATAGAGCAGGGGTCTTCAAAGTTTTTCAGGCCAGGACCCCCTAGCAGGGACCCCCTCTATATTGTATGAAATGATGTTTCAGATTACTTTTTTTTTAACTTGGTCTGCTCTTTCTTCCCTCGACACCGATATCTCTTTGAGCTTGTAGATCGGCTATTTTTGGCTAAAGTTCTCCTCAGAAAAGGGATGCTAGGGTTCAGGTGGTTAATTGTAAAAAAAGAAAGAAGAAGAAATCATATCACACAAAGATTTGGCGGACCCCCTGTAGTAACTCTGAGGACCCCCCTCGGGGTCCCCGACCCCCTGTTGAAGACCCCTGCCATAGATAATCTATGTTGTATTGTCAAGAGGAAAGTGTGAGACACTAGACTCAACAATATAAATGAGCTTATGGGCTGCTATCAAGGTAAACCTGGGCTTCCATAACGCCTCAGCAGTGCCACTAGCTGTTCACTTCCATGCCATGCCCCATTGATGAAGTCATTTGTTCAAACGTAGGCGTATAGACCAGACCAGGTGGGCCCCAGCTATAATAGTTAAGATAGCATCACAATCATTTTAACAAATTATCCATGTATGTATTGGCTATTCAAAAGTAGCAGATCTACAAGCTCACAGATGCTATTTTTGAAAGTATTTGAATTATATCAAAAATGTTTTGGAATTATTATATTATTATTATTATATGGGGTTCCGCGGCCAAATACATATCAATTTGGGGGTCCTTGACATGAAAAGGTTTGAGAACCACTGTTATAAGATGCCAGAACTATAAATGCACTTTCTCAACGTCGGGTCCGGGAACCATGCACCTAATAGGGGTCCCACGGGTGACGGGACCCTTATGGGTCTGTAACTCTGCTATTGGACCCAGAGTTAGAGTTAGAGTTAGATAAACACTGAGGATTATTACATTGTACAAATTGTATTATACAAAATACAAATATGGACAAACTCATACAGGCATGCAAATGTAGTGATAAATTACGAATTAGGCACAGGTTCTTAGTACTATCGATTCAATCGATTCTTTTCAAGGCGATGCGATTTTAGATCGATACTTACATATCAATATAGTTGGATCGTTGAAATTCAAATTGATGCATCGATGTATCAATGTACTGTATTGTTGCACCCCTAAAAGGCAGGCAGGCAGGCAAATACTTTTACTTGTACTCCTACATCTCAGAGGCAAATATTGTGCTTTTACTCCACTACAAATATTTGAAAACTTTAGTTACTTTGTAGATTTTGATTGTTATTACAAAACAAACATTAACCCCTTCAGCCCTACATACATTTCGGCCATTTGAAAATAGCCGATCTACAAGCTCACGATGTGACGCATTGTGAGCTTGCAGATCGTCTATTTTCAAAAGATTTTTTATATTTATTTTATATTTTTTTTATATTTCAAATCTTGAAATGCAACATTCTGCATAATGAGTACTTCTACTTTTGGTACTTTAAGTACATTTTGATGCAATACTTTTGTACTTTTACTGAGGTACATTTTGAATTCCGGACCTTTACTTGTAATGGAGTATTTCTATATTGCTGTATTGACACTTTTACATAAGTACAAAAAATAGTACTTTTTCTACCACGAGTAGTAAAGCTTAGCTACTTACTGCTAAGCTACTTTCTACATTTAAATGCTAGCTAAGCTACTTTCAAAGCTGAATTCTTTTGCACTTTTGACTCCACTATACATTTCTAGAAAGGTAGCCCCAGGATACAAACTTACATACCTTTAATTTTGAATTATTGAATTAACCACTTAAAGCTGCACTTTTTTTAATGAATACAATATAATTTAGTCCAATCGGTATTAGAGTATGTTCATACAACATAACTTATATAAAGTGGGGTGGTTGTATTTTGTCTTCCTGCTCCTCTATTGAGACATTTAAATCATGTCAAAGGTCGCATGTCTCACTTAGAAACAGGATCTGACACAAATTTTGACCTGATGGTAAAGATTCAACTTATCCCCTGCAGGCAGGCTCTATTGGCTCAATGGTAAAAATGTCAGCACTTGCGCAGCCAGGAAACCGGGTTTAAATCCAGGGTAGAAGAGAAAAGTTACAGAGTGGGCAGCTTTAAGCCCTATTTAAAAAAAGAGTGAAAATAGCAGATCAACAAACTGATGTTGATGCAAGTATTGCTTCTGCTTGATTACACTATAAATATTTTTTTAATACATTTTTTTTGAATAAATAAAGCTTAAATTAACACATTTATTTATGTATTCATTTATTTAAGGAGGATTTTTAGGGGGGAAATAGTCAGAAATAGTCACCTTTTAAATCATCAATAAAACATTAAACACTTAAACCCCCACATCCGTATTGTGGGGAAGGCTTTCGCTGACAATAGCAGATTGACAAGTTCGTTGTGAGCTTGTCGATGTGCTATTTTCACAGAAAGCTTGCCCCACAATAACACAAAACAGAAAATACACTAGTATTGAGCCCTGAGGAACTCCGGCTACCCATATTGGGTTTAAATCATACGTGGGCAACTGGCGGCCCGGGGGCCCCACCTTCACTTAATGCGGCCCGCAGGTTAAAATCGGAATACTGATATATTATTGATTTCAGCTGTTACAATTGCAAACAATAACCCCGCGATTTCTTTATTATTATTTACAGTAGCTTTTCTAGACCCCAACAACTCACATCTGGCCATCAAAAACCACGGGACCTTTTTTATTGTGTAAAAAAGACATATTTAGCCACCTGCCCGAATGCCCCCGCCCACTGCAAAAAAAAATCGCGAAACTTGCTTAAACTATAGAAAGCAGTAAATGAATTTGTTTTATTTACTTTAATTATAAGTTTATAATTATAACTTTAATTATAAGCTAAAATATAAACCTTGGTTGTAAAAAAAACAAAGTTGTCCTTTAACTTCATGAAGTTAACTATAACTTCTGCATTTGAAATTAAATACACATTTTATTGTTCAGGATTCCACTTAAAAAATAGCACAAAAAAAACTGAATTCCAATTCAAAAATAGCAAAAATAGCAGATCTACAAGCTTAAAATGTGTCGCACCGCGACACGTTTTGAACTTGTAGATCTGCTATTCTTGCTACTTGTGTGACATAGAATGGCCTATATGCAATGTGGCCCTCTGGAGTGAGTGCGGGAAATATACAATATTACCATTTAAACCAGGGGTTGCCCAGCCCTGGTTTAAATGGTTACATCAATTTTAAAGAAATATAAAAAAAAACAGCATCCACTTCCCACCACTAGTATTGGGGCCACCAGCAGGTGTCACCAAAGAGTGCTTTTCCCTCCACAGTGTGTTGGGTGGAGGTGGAGCTTTACAGTCAGGGTTTGTAGTGCCTTAATACTTTACAATGCACGCATAGTATTTACCAAACCGGCACACACACACGCGCACACACACACACCCACACACTCACACACACACACACACATCCATCCATACATACATACATACATACACACACGCACGCACGCACGCACGCACACACACATACATACATACACATACACACATACATACACATACACACACACACACACACACACCACACCACACCACACCACACACTAAAGTGATCAAACCAATGCGCACACAACCAAATTTCTCAGGATTACAAGATTCTCTCTCTCTCTCTGGATGGATTTCTTTAAATCAAAGGACAAATGGAACTGTTAGCCATGAGACAAAGGCAGATCTGATGTCTGTCTGTCTGTCTGTGTGTGTCTCACATCCAGACAGGGGACAATTAAGGGACAATCAGGGGAATGGACTTTTAAAACCTGTTGAATGTCCCCCCAACAAACCGCATGAAGACTGGAGCGTCTATTGTACAGTTTGGAATTATTTATAATCCTCAGGGATTACAATCAACCAGGACACAATGGATAATTTCTTCACGGAGGTAATTTTTATATTATATATTTTAAATGTTTGTTACGACATTAATGTGTCATTATGGGATATATCATGTGTTTTGTGCGTGTGTTAATGGTTCAATATACAGACGTTGTTTGAATCGACAAAGCGACGAGCGATCAGTTCCCGTGGCTCATTGTGGAAGCATGTTGATCACACTGTAACAATCCACACACTGTTGATTTGTGAATCCATTTGTAACTTTACATTGACACAACATTAACTGTAGTCTATGGCCTGCATATGCATACACGCATGTTCATTTAATGCCATATTGTAGTTGCAATGTGTTGCGTTGTGTTAGCCCTCGATTTTTGACACATGTATGCAAATGTATAAATCGATCAAATATATATTTATGCAAATATCAGCATTGATCAAATATACATTTATGCAAATATAAAAATCGATCAGATACATCTGATGGTCTTGGTCCAAGGCTATGTTTGTGTTGTGTTACATTGCTGTTCACTGCCTAGTGGTGAAAAGAGTACTCACAAGTAAAAGTCTCAATGTATATTTTGTAATAATAATCAAAATCTAGTAACTTGAGTTTTCAAATAATTGTAATGGAGTAAAAGTACCCTACATTTGCCTCTGAGATGTAGTGGAGTAGGAGTAAAAGTACAGAAAACTGGAAATGCTCTGGTAAAGTAAAAATATCTCAAAAGTGTACTTAAGTACAGTACTCGAGTACATGTAGGCCTACTTAGTTTACACCACTGCTAAGTATACAAAACAATAAGTTTGGCACTTCTCTAACACTTCTAACACTTGTCTTAACATTATAATCAACATTAAAGTCATATAAGTGGGCTAATGCTATGCTAATTACGTTATTTGTTTTCTGTAATTAGGTGTAATGAATTGTAGGCCTACGTTTGTGTTGTGTGTTGTTGCATGTTGTGGTCAATTGGTCCACCAGCGGTGCTTCATTGATTGTGTGTGTGTGTGTGTGTGTGTGTGTGTGTGTGTGTGTGTGTGTGTGTGTGTGTGTGTGTGTGTGTGTGTGTGTGTGTGTGTGTGTGTGTGCGCGCGCGTGCGTGTTGGAAGTGGTCCCAGGGGGACGCTGGTATTTCCGCACGTCCTTTCCTCCGAGAAACAAAAGAAGGGCTCCTGTGAATCTATTAATAGAAACCTACCTCACGATGTATATAGGCCTATGATTTAACCTACAGTGTGTGTGTGTGTGTGTGTGTGTGTGTGTGTGTGTGTGTGTGTGTGTGTGTGTGTGTGTGTGTGTGTGTGTGTGTGTGTGTGTGTGTGTGTGTGTGTGCGTGCGCGCGCGCGCGCGCGTGCGTGCGTGTGTGTGTGTGTGTGCGCGCACGCGTGCGTGTCCAGCTTTGGGCCATTTGTTGAGCAGTATCCACATGATTTGGTCTTTGCAGTTACTGCACACTTTAGCTTTGTAGGCCAGAGTTATTCTCAAACATTGTTATGTCAAGGACCCCCACATTGATTTGACCGTGGACCCCCATATGAAAAGGTTTAGCACCAGGGACCCCCGTAAGAGAAGATTTTTGTCTTTAAGGTCAAATGTAATGCAGAATTCTACAAGTGTCTATAGCAGTGGTTCTCAAACTTCTTAATTTGAAGGACCCCCATAACCCTAAGAGTGTGCCAGTCTCATCTGTACGCTCTCAGAGTTATAGACCTGTAAGGGTCCCTTAAAGGAACCCTGAGGGTTCCTGGATAACACTTTGAGAACCACTGTATAGAGTGTGAAACCTATGGTCTGAATAGTCATTCTATCTGCGTTAACTTCTTGCTGAGGGACATAATTTTGAAATCATTTTGCTGGGGGCCCCCTGGAACCCCTGTGAGGGCCCCTGGCGGTCCCCGGACCCCACTTTGAGAAGCTTCCGTGCAGGCTGCTCTTATTGGCTTATCGACACTAGTGTTGCCTTATCACTGCAGCGCTACTTGGAACTGGAATGATTGACTTAGTAATTTGAAATCACAAAACCAATAAAAACCTGCTCAATGTGTCTTGCTGCAACACAACAGTAGTTATTATTTGACAGATATTCGTTTTGTTTGACAACATCCGCGATAAGATCTTGGATTTCCCTCTTTTTTTCTCTGGTTGAATAGACATCGTCGTCCCTCTGCTCAATGGAAAAATCATTAGCAAAATTGTTTTTCTTTTTAAAGAGCAAAACCTCGCCCACTTGATGATAGGGCTATCATCTGTGCAACTGTCAGTACGTGTGTGTGTGTGTGTGTGTGTGTGTGTGTGTGTGTGTGTGTGTGTGTGTGTGTGTGTGTGTGTGTGTGTGTGTGTGTGTGTGTGTGTGTGTGTGTGTGTGTGTGTGTGTGTGTGTGTGTGTGTGAGAGAGAGAGATAGAGAAACTGTCACTGGGGGTTAGAGCACAGGTGTGACTCAACTTGTCAACACCTTCTCAGGTGTCACCAGTGATGATGTCATCTGAAAGGGGGCGTGGCCCCAGGTAAAATAGTCTTGCCCATAACTTGATTTCGCAATTTTAACCGTCAGGAGGCGAAGACCAGCCGTTGCAAAACTTGATTATTATCCTCATATGAATCATAGTTTGGGGATTTTTTTTTTTTTTTGGCTAAGAGATAAGGTGTGTCTGTTTGCATGGCCTGCAGTGTGTGCTGTGACCTGTAGGAACTGACGCAGGTCTGTGCTTGTACATGAACCTGTCAAAACCACATGAACAGGAGTTATGTTATGAGTTATTATGGTTTCAGAACAGGAGTTACTGGCTCTTCGTATTCTTTCATATGAGCACCTCACGCGTCACAGTAATGTTTGATCTGTCAATATAACAACTTAACATGTTTAGTTCCAAAAATACGATATCGAAACATTTTATGTTGGTCATTTCCAAGTTGACTGAACAATACCAGCTATGAAAATATTCACCCCCAGAATGGATGCTATTTCATGTTTTTAAACATTAGTCTAGAGTCAAGAGATGTGCCTGGAAAAAAAATCAAAACATACAAATACGACTAAAGTCTTTTGTGTAATGGATTAATTGGCCATTGAAAGTATGAGACTGTGACACTTATTTTATGTTCCTTTTTCACGTGACCATATATCACCTTTGTAAGAAACTCTTGTAAAGTTTCTAACTAGTAAAGATTTCAGAAGTTGTTTCAAAAGTCTTCCAAATGTATCAGAGTCTTTCGCATGGCGACGTGTTGTGAGCGTGTAGATGGGTAATTCTTTCGAATAGACAAAGTATAAAATAGTACTTAATTTGTGACTGGATGTTTTGTAGTAATAACCTAAATCTGCAAAGTAATACAAGTTTTAAATTGATTGTAGTGGGGTAAAAAATATGCCATCTTTCTCAGAGATAGAGTTGAGTACAATTATAAAGTATCAAAGTAATGTTAAGTACAGAACTTACTGTACTTTACATTACTTAGTTACTTTCCACCTCCTGCTAGTAAATACAGTCTAGTACCCATGCAGCCTTGCTGAACACTGTGAGTGGAATGGGTTCATTTCAGACAGTCGATGCTTCTTGGGAGATTTGAGGTTTTTCTTTTCTGTTTTTTTTTTCTCAATCTCGTATCCTGAAAGCCTTTATGAATTAAACACAAAACCCCGAAACGCAGTTCTGTAAGGGAAGCATTATCCAATCCACATTCCTCTCTCTCTCTCTCTCTCTCTCTCTCTCTCTCTCTCTCTCTCTCTCTCTCTCTCTCTCTCTCTCTCTCTCTGTCTGTCTGTCTGTCTGTCTGTCTGTCTGTCTGTCTGTCTGTCTGTCTGTGTGTCTCTCTCTCTCTCTCTCTCTCTCTCTCTCTCTCTCTCTCTCTCTCTCTCTCTCTCTCTCTCTCTCTCTCTGTCTTTGTTTCTTTCTGTCTGTCTGTCTGTTGTCTGTCTGTCTGTCTGTCTGTCTGTCTGTCTGTCTGTCTGTCTGTCTGTCTGTCTGTCTGTCTGTCTGTCTCTGTCTCTGTCTGTCCCTCTCTCTTCTCTCTCTCTCTCTCTCTCTCTCTCTCTCTCTCTCTCTCTCTCTCTCTCTCTCTCTCTCTCTCTCTCTCTCTCTCTCTCTCTCTCTCTCTCTCTCTCTCTCTCTCTCTCTCTCTCTCTCTCTCTCTCTCTCTCTCTGGTTGTGTTTCCATGTCAAATGGTCTTTTCCTTGAAGACTGGCTCCTTTGTTTCAGTCCAGATTAGCTGGCTGATAGACCGGCAGGCAGGACGATATTTGAGACTATTGTACTGCCTGCTTTCTGGCACTGCTGAGAAATTCCCTCTCTCTCTCTCTCTCTCTGGCTTTCTTTTTTCCCTTACTCTTTCCCTCTCTCTTTTTTTCCCTCCCTCTCTCCCTTTCCCTCTTCCTCACTCATTTGTCTCTCTCTCTCTCTTTCTCTCTGTCTCTCTCTCTCTCCGTCTTGCCTGGGAGCGGTTTACATTCAGCGCTGCAACAGCCAGACGTGCCGTCGTCACGCATGAGACCGGTTTCACTCAAACGCAACGCACAACTGCGCCGCTGTTGTGCGTTTTCTTTTACCACACGTGAGCTGCCGCATGTCTTATGTGTTAATTGCACCAGAATAGGCCCAATAGCTAGTAGCTCTCAACCTCTGCAACCTGAACATGTTGCTGTCTGTCAATTCCATCAAATCCAATTCCATCAAGTTTGTTGACTAATTGCTATAGGACTATGTTACTGGAGTGAAAGGACGGTCCTCCAATTGTGTATACAGTGACCTAAATCAGTGGTTCTGAAACTTTTTCATGTGAAGGGCCCCCCCCCCCCCCCCCGCCCCCGCCCCCCCCCCCCCCCCCCCCCCCCCAGGTCCCCTGGGGGTCCCCGAACCTCACTTTTAGAGCCAATGACCCGAATGACAGCATGCATTCTGGTCTCTCTCAGCTGTACAGTAACTCCCATATGGACAGAACATGAATGAATCCAGTGTCCTCAGTGAGTGAAGATAATTGAGTGGAATGACATGAATGGCACCAGTAATGACAACATATGGGTCACTGTGCCGTCTGTACGTAGAGTCCATGCGTTCAGCGTTCACTCACTCGACTTCTGTCGCCGCACCTGCCTCGTTTTTCATTGGCCAATAGGGCCGAGGCGGGAACGTATAGGCTGACCCTGTCCAGCTTTGTTTGGACTTTGAGGCTCGTATCTAGCAGTGGTGGGAAAAGTAATGTTTTTACCAGGAGCGCCTGGTAAAAAGTGGTTAATGTATGTATAGTAATGTATGTTTTGTAATAATAATCAAAATCTATAAAGTAACTAGCGACTAAAGTTGTCAAATAATTGTAGTGGAGTAAAAGTATAATATTTACCTCTTAGATGTAGTGCAAGTAAAAGTGCTGCACATTGGAAATACTCCAGTCAAGTACTTCACAATTGTGCTTAAGTACAGTACTTGAGTACGTGTACTTAGTTACTTTACACCACTGGTATCTAGACATCTCGGATCATTTTAGGAGACACTGCGATGGTCTGAATAATGATCACGGTACCCTGAAAACCAGGAGAACAATGCACACCTTCAGAGCAGAGGTCTAGAGGTCTTACTACATCCATGTTTGCTACATTCCATCTGTACCGTAGGTGTTAGATAGATCTACACTACTTCAGAAAGCCACCGAGCCGCCTTGCCGAGCCATGTGGCTCATAGCGCAGGGGCGCTATCTCCTGTCTCTGTAGCGTGAGGCGGCCCCCAGCCATGATGTACAGGACAAGTACACCCCCTGGCAGTGGTGGAAAAAAGTATTCACATTTTTTACTTAACCCTTCTTAATTTTTTTTCGAAATCCTAACAGTTTTTTGGGAAAAAAAAAACATTTAAAAAAAAAAAAGATTTTTCAAAAATAGCAGATCTACAAGCTCATAGCGCGGCACTCGGTGCCGCGCTATGAGCTTGTATATCTGCTATTTTTGAATAGCCAAAGAAATCTAAAGTGACACAGATGCGTTCCAGGTCTTAATGGGTTAAAGGGATAGTTCATCCCCAAAATGACTTTTTTTCCCTATTGATTACACAACCCATGGAGCCTTGAATTCATGGAGATCTTTTAGTTTTTGTGGCATTTCTAACCCAATAATTTAATGACCGGTGGCAGCTCCGGTAGTATACTCAAAATGTCAACTTTGAGTCTCCTACCGGATACATTAGCATCTTTCCGCCGGTCATCAAATTATTGGCTTAGGAATGCGTCAAAAACTAAAAAATCTCCATGAATTCAAGGCTTCATGGGGTGTGTAATTGATAGAAAATAATATCATTTTTGGGTGAACTATCCCTTTAAGTAAGAGTAACAATACTGCAATGTAGAAATGCTCTGTTACAAGTAAAAGTCCGGAATTCAAAACTCATTTGAGTAAAAGTACAAAAGTATTGGTATCAAAATGTTTTCAAATGTATAAAATGTTTTAAAATCTTTTGAAAATAGCAGATCTACAAGCTCACAATGCGACGTATTGTGAGCTTGTAGATCAGTGGAGGAGATTGTAGACAGTGGAGGAGATTGGACACTTAGAGTTGACCCTCCTTTGTCTCAATAAGAAGGTTCCTCTACTGTTTATATATCACAGTAGCCAGATGATGTAGATGTCTAATGTCGCAATGCGACGCCTTGTAAAACGTGGCTGAATGAATGTTTCGGGGGTTCATTGGCCAGCCTTAGCGGGGTTGTCTGGCCATGTGACGTAAGGCTAGTGTTCTGTCTGCTCTCCCTTTTTAATAAGAAAAAGCTAGCTTGGCATCATATTTGCCACAGTTCCAGATGCCCGTTTGCTCTGCTGAGGCGAGGACCCCGTTTTAAGAGAGATGGCAGAGAAGCAGAGACGGGCCCTGAGCCAACGCCAGTGGAGTAAAAGTACTTTCCACTCGTATTGAAGAGCGATGGGAGTGAGGCAGTGGAGTTAAATGTACTTAGTTACAGTGCGGAGTATATCTTTGTATTGTTGTCGGGCAGAAACATTGTGTCTCCATATTCTAACTTTTTTCTGTGAATGCCCTACTTGATCATACTACTAATAGTCACCAGAGGTGGAAAAAGTACTCAAATGTTTTACTTAAGTAAAAGTATCAATACTGCAATATAGAGGTACTCCGTTACACGTGAAAGTCTGGATTTCAAAATTTACTTGAGTAAAAGTACAAAAGTATTGGTAACAAAATGTACCAAAAGTAAAAGTACTAAAATGTTTGAAAATAGCCGATCTACAAGCTCACAACGCGGCGCGATGCGACGCGTTGTGAGCTTGTAGATCGGCTATTTTCAAATAGCATATGCATAAAATAGGGCTAAAGTTGTTAATGTATGTTTTATAATGTAATAATGTATATCTGCAAAGTAACTAGTAACTAAAGTTTTCAAATAATGAGTAAAAGTACAATATGTGCCTCTGAGTAAAAGTATTGGAAATTCTCAAGTACAAATACCTCAAAATTATACTTAAGTACAGTACTTAAGCAAATGCACTTAGTTACTTTCCACCACTGAGTGTCACCCAAAAGTAGCAGATTCGCACAGCGTGTCGAACTTGTAGATCTGCTACTTTTGCTACTTCTGAATTTGAAAAGTAACAGTTTTGGACATATGAAGTTTCCACCCGACAGTGACGATATGTACTTAGTTACATTCCATTTCCACCATTGTTTAAGAGGTGGCAACGGGGCCCGAACCAACGTCAGTGGTGGAGTAAAAGTACTTTAGTTACTTTCCTGTTTTAAGAGCGATCCGCGGGCCGTGGTCCAACAGGCAGGCTGCTTTCTGGACTCTGAGTTATTTCACGACTGGTGTTAAAAAACCCTTACAGAGCCAACAGACAGCTTTCACAGGAAGCTTGGCTTGGCTCGTCTGTCTGTATTATTTCTTATCTCTTTCCCCCCCTCAAGACAGTAAAAAAGAGAGCCGTGAAACACGATCCGCAGTCCTATAGGGTGTCTATATACCAGTCTAATGGACTGCGTTTATATAGCGCCTTTCTCGTGCTTAACAATGTATTTCACATTCACCCACCCACACACGCACGCACACGCACCCACGTGCGCACCATAGACTGTAAAAAAGAATGGACAAAGCCACTCCCCTGCTTTCTACAGAACGAAAATGAAGCCGATAGTTCAGGAACATGCATTCCTCCATCGTTAATATATACAGTTGGCCACGCCGGAACTCAAACGCTATTGGTTGAGACCAGACACGTGACCAGCGAACCGGAAAACACCCCCAAAAATGCTATTGGTTGGGTAGCTTGTCAATCAAGAGTGGGGGCGGGGAATGAATGCTATTGGTTGTGTAGGTTGTCAATCAAATCATCCCGCCCCTCCTGGAGCATAGCCTACTTTATCGTAAATTTTAGAATAAATGGGACCATAATTTAGCAAAACGCATATCATGATGATTGAAAGGAGACTTTAAACTAGCGACTGGAAGCATATAGAATTTATGACAATTTTTATTACGGTAAGAAAATCTATTCTAAAGTTTGTCAAAAACCCATTCACTTGCGCTAAAATAAATTCTTTCTGACACTTCAGGTCGGCGCAGGGTAAAACAGCGCCACTCTGGCCATTCATAAGCTTCCGTGTTGGCCTCATCGTAAATATCCAACCCTTGCCCCTTGGTGCGCACGCGCACACACACACACACACACACACGCATTGAGACGCCGACGGCAGAGCAAACCTTGCAAGGCACCAACCTGCTTGTCAGGAGCAGTTGGTTGGTTCAAGTGCCTTGCTCAAGGACACTTCGACACACAGCCATGGAGGAGCCGGGGGAATCGAAATGACAAAGTCCCCCCTCCCTCACCCGCACCAAGTTCTAAAACATCTTCGGAAATGTTCCGAAATAAGTGAAAGTAGTAGATCTACAAGCTCACAATGTGGTGCAGTGTCTGCTGTTTTCACCATATTTGAAGTAGGGCTCAAGTGGTTCATTCACTATGTGCTTTTCCCCTTCCTGTAAATGTAGTGGAGTCAAAAGTACCCAACACAGCACATACATATATTAGGCTACAAGAAAATGCACTTTAAGTAACAGTATTCAAGTAAATATACTCCATTACTCTCCACCTTTCTTGTGCTCAATACCATGAAGCTGCAAACCTCTCTGCTCGCCCATCCGGCTGTTGAGCTTGGGGGGGTGTCGGGTTTCAAACCCCCAACTCCACCCCCCGCCGAGGGGGGGGTCACTCTGACACAGCAGCAACCTAATGTTGACATCAGCATGAGAACGCTGCTGTATAAACGCAACGGGGGGTGTGTGTGTGTGTGTGCGTGTGTGTGTGTGTGTGTGTGTGTGTGTGTGTGTGTGTGTGTGTGATGTGGTCAGGTCATTAGTGCTCGTCATTAGACCGTTAGGTTTTATACCCCTAACGAGAAATGCAGACGGTAGCACTCCAGCGCACATACAGAGAGGGTTCACAATGCAGGTTTTTTTTAGAAAAAGACACACTTCCAAGCCTTCCAAGCTCACTACAACTACATGTTGCGATGCAGCACGTTGTAGGCTTGTAGATCGGCTATTTTTTGTTATTTGTCGTACAACGCAATGCGATGCGTACTTTCTGCAAATGTATTTTTTACAAATGGAGACCTGGCTGACTGTTGCCTCGTCACACAGCTCCAGATCTGAAACTAAAGATTTGGTGAAACTCACAGTGGTTAATACATTGATCCTGTGATTTTCTCACTTTGACTTATGATGATCTGACTCCATGAAACTGTATGATACGTCAGATTAGTCTTTGAAAAACAAACTTGACTGGACTTGACCTGTGTAGCAACAATCACACTAATATCATTAACACACCTTTAGGCGTTGACACTTACTGATTGGCTGAGGGAGAGCAATATGTCTGTCAGTGACACACGCGTGCGCGCGCATGAACACACGCACGCACGCACACACGCACGCACGCACACACACAGTCCAATACAAACGGCTGCAATGAATACAGAAACACACATCTCTTTTGCATCTCTTAAGTACTGTATGCATAGTGTCGCTGCGTGCGTGCGTGCGTGCGTGCGTGTGTAGTCTGCGTACATGTGTGCGTGTGTGTTATAGGGCTTCACGATCTCGTTTGATACATCTATGGTGCAATCTCATTTCTAAATGACGATTCCATTGACATCACGGTGCATTGACATGTTGACTTATTTGCTTCTGCAACACTCCCAGGTGAAATGTCAGTCACACTTAACCCATTTAGACCTGAGGCCGATTCTAAAAACGATTCTAAATCCTGACGTAAGTTTTCTGAAAAACTCAAAATTTTCATTTATTTTTGTGCTATATACCAGGTTTGGCCTTTCTTTTATTGAAGAACAATGGCTTCTATTTCAGCATGCTAACTTTGCAGGAAGAGAAAGCATCAGTCGGAGGACCAGTCATATGAAGATAATGTTGTAAATGGATGAGTTGCTCCTTTTAAACGATTTAAAGCAAAACACCCTCTTCATTTAACATTCACGTCATACAACTCCACTGATGTTATCTCAGTCCTATTCCTCATTGGCAGCGCGCTGTCGCCGCCGACTATAGAAACCCGACACGGCACGTTGACACAGAGCGTATGACAGACTGTTTTCAAGCTAAAGAAACGAGTGACAATGAGTAACAATTCCCCCATGGCGAGGGAGTGGGTGTTTATATTGATAAAAGAAGCATATGTGTGGATTGTACAACTAGGTAATACTACTAACTTGCCTGCTCTTGGGGCTAGCTGCATCCCAAACAACACACAGATAGCATGAGCGCTAACATGGCGTCTCTGTCGGTTGGAAACCTCATACGTCCAAAACTGTACATTTTCAGGATGCAAATTCAAACATGGAAAAAGTAGCAGATCGACAAGCTCGAAACGCGTCGCTTCGCGCCGCGTTTCGAGCTTGCCGATCCGCTACTTTTGATACTTTTGCGTGACGCTGTAGTATGATGAAGTATCGCGTCAATTTACGGGGAAAAAACACAAAAAGTTAAAACACAGAGATAAGAGGTTTCTGCCCGACAGCAAGGACGGCTAAGTCTGTGTTCTTTCTTTTCCTCATGGTCTGATTCAGGCAGGTCTGTTTACATACCAAAGGGATTTAGCTTTAAACTTCTCATAAGACATTCTTATAGTCATCAAATCCTCCCAGTTCAACAGTTGTCCTCCCAGTCCAGTCCCCTCAACGCCCGTGCCCCCCAGGTCCGTCCCCCCGCCCCCCCCCTCTCTACATTGTAGGTTAATCCCTGCATACCAGCAGGGGTGGATGTAGGTCTGTGGGACGTTGTGATAGGGGCCCCCGGTCAGGGCCATTGTGCGGAGGACAGATTAGGACAAGATGACGGCTTTTAGTAGAGTGTGTGAACAGAGAACGGTGGGGCTGGGTCTGGATTCAATCATCGATCCCTGACCTCTTTCCTGCAGTCCATAAGGGCACATCTAAATGCTTTGACTGAAGTAGGCTATTAAAATACTATGGAGGACCGAAGCACGCTCTGCTGACGCTGGCTTAAGAAAAAAAGGCTGCACTCACATCATTCTGTTTCTTTGAGTTTTTAAATTTGCCGCAGCACAAGTCTGACAAACGGACGCGTTTCGGCTACTCAGTGTTTGTGTGTGTGTGTGTGTGTGTGTGTGTGTGTGTGTGTGTGTGTGTGTGTTTCGCTCTCTTCTCTCTCTCTCCCTCTCTCGCTCTCTCTCTCTCTCTCTCTCTTTCATTTCCTCTGTTATTTTCTTTCTTCTTCTCTCTCTCCTTCACCCCCCCACTCAGCTTCCTGTCTGATCAATCCCAACATTCCTCAGAGCTCTGAGTGTGTGTGCGCGCGACACACACACACACACACACACACACACACACACACACACACACACACACACACACACACACACACACACACACACACACACACACACACACACACACACACACACCACCTCCTCAATCTACCGGACCTACAATTCTGAACCAAATGGACCCTCATGGGCGTGTTGAATTGATGTTAATCACTTTAATTTGTCGGCCTGGGTTTCCCGGGCATCTGCAATCGGTACCCTCCTTTTTCTCAGACCAAGTCTCTTCACCGAAAATATCAGATCTTCAAGCTTAACAATGCGTCACGTCATCTGATATTTTCGCCAAATGTTCAGCTATTACGAGATGCCCAGGATAGGGGCCGCCAGGGTCCACGTGGTTGACTGTACACAGGGAGGATTGTGCTGTTCACTGCTCACAGAGGAATGGTTAGGCGGCAGGCCTGTCACAATTATTACATAATCGCCTAATCGCAATCATTTCAGATAATTAAAACTATCTGGGAAGCCTTCCGTTTCCCAGAGTATTTTTGACTCTCCAGGACACACCAAGACAAGGTCAAGGTCCGTGCGTTGCACGTCCTTCCCCCTCGAACCCTGAACTTCCTCTCTCCGTGTCTCTGTCGATATCTATTCTAAATGAAGCGCGAACAGACACAAAAAAGGGAATATAACTTTCCCCCCCTTTTTGCCCTCCATCCATGGCCACATACTGTAACGCCGGTCGAGCAGAACAGGATGCATGCTGGGATATGAGAGGTGGTTTCGCGGTTGGCTGGACGCACATCCATATTTCAAACGGGTTTTACGTTTTTTTTTTTTAAAGTCTCTCCTGACACTAATCCATGTGACCCCCCTGCTGTGACAGGCCTCCGCCGTTTCCTAAACGCTTCAATTAAAACGTCCGGCTTCAAGATTTGTGTGCGTTTGATTTATGCTCGGTGACAAGGTGCTGCGGAGACACTGCAGGTCAACTTGTGACACCCGTCTTAACCAGTGGTGGAAAGTAACTAACTTACTTTTACTCAAGGACTGTACGGTACTTAAAGGTAGGGTATTAAGTGATTTTCTTTGATTAAAATAAGTGTTAAATAGCTCTACATTCTGATAGCACTCATTGCTATAGAGTGTTTGTTCAGTAACATGAGTCTCCATGTCTCTCCAGTTCTTTATTAAACAGAAAATGCATGTTAAGGTCGGGATACCAATGGTATCCAATCAGGATAGAGACCTCAAACAGGACACAATGGGAACTGGAACACTATAACAATGTAGCTGATAAATGGGTAATCTCTCCTTGGCTGAAATTGTGTCACCTACCTGAAAATGTATTTTCTGTTTATACAAGAACTGGAAAGATGGGCAGACCCCTGTTACTGAACAAACACTCTATAGTAATGAGTACTATCAGAATATAATGCTTTAACCTTTTAACCAAAAAAACGTTTGTTTTAACCAAAAATATCACTTACCCTACCATTAAGTATAATTTTGAGGGACTTTTGCTTGACTTGAGTGTTTTACTTTTGTCTATATTTACTTATCTACTCCACTACACCTCAAAATGTTGTACAGCTGCTACAATTATGTGAAAACTTTAGTTAGTTACTTAGATTAGTGTTTCAAAACATACAGTACATTAACAACTTAAGCCCTAATTTATACTTTTTATACTACTAACATGTGAAAATAGCTGATCTACAAGCACACAACGCACCACGATGCAATGCGTTGTGAGCTTGTAGATCGGCAATGTTTGGCTAATGTTCCCCCCCAAGAATAGGGTATGGCAAGGAAGGTTTGAAATGGTTAATGTAAAAAACAATCCTATCACACAAAGAATTGTCGAGCCCCCCGGCCCCCCCTGTAGTAACTCTGAGGACCCCCTACGGTTCCCGGACCCCCTGTTGAAGACCCCTGCTGTAGAGTGTTTGTTCAGTAACAGGGGGGTCTCCCTGTCTCTCCAGCTCTTTAGTCGTGCCCGGTAAGCAGTTCTGTTGTCCTTTATGAGACACAGGTGTCCACTGGCATTGTCGCGCACACACACGCACGCACGCACGCACGCACGCACGCACGCACGCACACACACACACACACACACACACACACACACACACACACACACACACACACACACACACACACACACACACACACACACACACACACACACACACACACACACACACACACACACACACACACACACACACACATGCGCACACACACACACCTGGCCTCGTAGAAAGAGAGTTATTCTGCAGAGTCATTGACATTGAGCACCTGGTGGGCGGAAGCTGTTCTCCTCCAAGCACTGGTGTAATTTACTCAAGTACTGCACTTAAGTACAATTTTGAGGTATTTTTACCTTACTGGATTATTTCCAATGTTCTGTACTTTTACTTCTACTCCACTACATTTCAGAGGAAAACATTATACTTTTACTCCTCTACAATTATTTTAAAACTTTAGTTACTAGTTACTTTGTAGATTTTGACATACTTTACCGTCTTCAGCCCTATATACATTTCGGCCATTTGAAAATAGCCGATCTACAAGCTCAGCCATTTTCAAAATATTTTTATACATTTCAAAACTTTCTATTTTGGGTACTTTAAGTACATTTTGATACCAATACTTTTGTACTTTTACTCAATTCAATTAAAAATTCTGGACTTTTACTTGTAACAGAGTATTTCTACATTGCAGTATTGATACTTTTACTTAAGTAAAATAATTCTTCAGAAGCTCAGACACAGTGAGATGAGAATGACAGCGGCTTCTGGTTAAAGTTTACTGAGACAGATGGCTCTTTAGAACTACCACACCTACAAGTCAAGCGCGCAGAGAAGAGTATTATCACAGGTTTTGGTTTTGTTTCCATATGCTACGGCTAATAATATGTATTATAAATTATTGCTTTTTATACCAATTATTGAGTAATACAATATTATTGTTTTTTTTTAAAAGAGTAATAAGTAACTAGTAACTTTGATACTCTTCCTTAGTAACTTGCCCAACACTGGCGGGATGGGGCGTGTTCCCCCCAACACACGCACACGCACACACACACACACACACACACACACACACACGCGCGCGCGCGCGCACGCGCAGGTGTACGCATGCATGCACTCACACACCTACACAAACACAAGGTGTATTAGTGTTAATATTGCACTAGGAGTGCAGATATAACGTCAGTGTGTGTTCAGTGATTGAACACAGTTTGCAGCCTGTCTGTCAGAAAAGATTGAACTCGGTTATTATTAGAGACGTGATTTAAAAAGGAGCCAATGGATTCCCCCCCCCCCCCTTCTTTTTATGTCCTCTGCCCAGAGCCAAAAACGCAATCAAGTCACTTCATCATCAGAGTTAATGTCCAGTTTGTAAAGTGCAGTCTATTGCAGAAATATTACTGTGTGTACTTGAAGACATTCACATGGAACCTGATTTAGGGTATGGTCTGGAGAAGTGATTTCAAAGACCCGCATTTTAATATGCATTATTAGGACACGGACCCCCATAACTCTTGAGAGTGTACAAATGGAACTAAATGGACCCGTGAGGGTCCATTTAGTTCCATTTGTACACTCTCAAGAGTTAACACTCATTTAGCTGGTGACCCCCAGCTGGAACCCCCTCAAGGACCCCTGGGGGTTCCCGGACCCCACTTAAGAAACACTGGTCTAGAGAGCAGGGCCCTTATCCATCCATCCATTGCCGTTGCTCTCTCTCTCTCTCTCTCTCTCTCTCTCTCTCTCTCTCTCTCTCTCTCTCTCTCTCTCTCTCTCTCTCTCTCTCTCTCTCTCTACCCCTGAAATAAACGTCCTGTGTGACGGAGGTTTTGGTAAACCTCTTCTAAACTAACCAGAGGAAACGCATCACACATGTTACAGACAAAGGAAGCCAGTAATTAAGGCGTATTTGTTGAGTCGTCGCGCACGTTAATTTGTAGCCACATGGCTGCTTAATTAGCACTTAGCATTTTGGGTGATGATGCCATCTAACATGCTGACAAGTTTGTTTGTTTGTCTTTCCTCACGTCTGAGTCATTTATGAATGATTCTTGGATGTTGAGTTGGGACAACACGACCGTCTTTTGATCTGCAGAGAGAGAGAGAGGTGATTGCAACTTTTTTAACACCTGGTATTCGAACCAAACGCTGCTTTACAGTACCTACCGCTCATTCAAGAGGGAATTCCCCCACTATAGGCCAGGGCAGATATTGCCCTTATGTGCATTTTTGTTTTGACACATAAATATCGCTTATACATCACTGAGGACTTTACAGCGAAGCTTTCACACTGTGTGATGAGCATGTGGTGTTAATATGGTGTTTACAGATGTGTTCTAATCATCACAGTGCTGATGAGGTCTCGTTAACACTTTTAAAAGCCTGGGAGATGCTTGCTGATGTTGCACTGTTTCATCACATTAACCCTGTCATCCCTGTTTTTGGCAAATATGCACCTTTTAAGATAGGTGCTTTATCAGCAAAAGAGCTTCCCCTATGATGCCGAGACAAAGAACCACTTTGTGTGCTACTTAGCACCATTTAAGTTG
>NC_139942.1:11378306-11383306 GCF_963454915.1 Gymnoscopelus microlampas | reverse complement strand
TTGATTTCTTTCTTTTTTTGGTACTTTATACTTCTACTCCAATAGGCCTACTATACATCTCGGAGGCAAATAATTTTACTCCACTACAATTGTTTGACATCAATTGTTATTACTTACTTAGTTACTTATATTTAAATTATTAATACAAAACATACAATGACCATTTATGCCCTATTTTATACTCTGCTGCTCCACAAGCTCACAACGTGTCGCGATGCAATGCATTGTGAACATGTAGATCTGCTATTTTCAAATACGCTTAATAGGACCACAATGGAAACAAGTTCCCAGGAGTTTTTTTTGTGTTATCCTTTTAGCCTTAATGTCTTACTGTACCACGTGCGGTTTGCATTTCTGACCAATAAAGTTTCATTCAATCAATCAAAAAAAAAATCAAATTATGACACATTTGAGTACTTTTTACTTTGGTCCTGTAAGTATATTTTGATGCGAATAGGCAAGAATGTCTTCACTTCAAGGCTGTCGGATTTCAAAGGAACTTCGCGAAAATCTCTTTTAGAACATGTTCATCTTTCTGTGCGTACACAGGATAAGCCGTGTTTATCTTGGTGCAGGGGGGGGGGGGGGGTGAGAGAGGCTCAGATCTAGCTTCTTTTCTCGGGTTGTTGTTTCATGTGGCTTGTCTCTTGAAACCAGAAGCCAAATAATAACTCCTCCACCCGTCCTGTGTAGTCGGGCCAACGTCAAGGTGACACAGAGGTGACGCGCTTCAAAGACAATCGAGTGCTTTTTGCTGAACCGAGGAAGTAATCAAGGGCAAACGTCGGAGATTAAAGGGTAGATGAGTAAAGATTAAACCTGTTATCCGTTACTTTTATGTCCCAGCCGGGGGGGGGGTATATGCGCACGAGAGACTCAACATTTCTACTGCTCATCCGAGAGGGAGCATCCCGCTTAGCGTATGAGCTTCAGCCAGTACTACTTGTCAACCAGTAGGTTTACTGACACCAGGGACAGGGTCTAAATGTCTCAGTGGAATTGTCGGGAGACCACTCAGGTGTCTGCAGAATTGATTGATTGATTGATTGATTGATTGATTGATTGAGGGAATCCATTATTAACAAGTGTGTTAACAGCACATGTAGTACAGTCAAAAGTTATGCTAAAAGGATGACACAAAAGGTCCCAGGGGCTTGTTTCCATTGTGGTTCATTGTACTCAATTCATCAGTAAGACATACAATACAATACATATCAGTAAAAGCTTCAATAGCAGCAAAAAGAGGAGTGGGGTCGATGGACAGAGGATGCTACTACTAAGGTGTTCCTAGGGTCTTCTACTAAGCCCAATTGTATTTTGAGGTACCATATACAGATTCATAAACCTTTTTATTCATTAAAATAAGTTCTAGATTACAGTACGGATGTTAGTTTCGTATACAGTAGGTGTCGAGACTGGTGTGTCCACTGCGGTGTTCATTTATCCATTTTGTAACTCAGAATGATACACAATGTAACCAAATGGACCCGTAACTATATGGGAGTATAATGAACACTGAGGATTTGACAGTGTAAGGCAGTGTTTCACAACCTTTTTTTCATGTCAAGGATCTCCAAAAGTATTTGGCCGCCGACCCCCATCTGAAGGTATTTTGTGCCAGTGACCTTCGTGCAAGATTTGTGTCGTTAAAACGTTTCAAGAATATTCCAAATGTTTCAGATGTTTCAGCCAATTTACAGTGTATGGGGTTAAAGTGGTTAAACTGAAATTGTTAAGCTATAATAATTAACACATATTGCTCGGGGCCCCCTGAAACCCCCTCAAGGACCCGTGGGGGTCCCCGGACCCCCACTTTGAGAACCACTGGTGTAAGGAGCTGAACAGAAACGATGCCTTTTGAATTCACAAGGTCAAAGCTATAAAAACAAACACCTGCTTTTCACATTAACCCCCCTCCCAGCCCTCTGTGCTGTGTTCTGCATTCCATCAGCTTTTAAGACCTCTCCATTGTTGGCTCTCTCTCTCTCTCTCTCTCTCTGTGTGTGTGTGTGTGTGTGTGTGTGTGTGTGTGTGTGTGTGTGTGTGTGTGTGTGTGTGTGTGTGTGTGTGTGTGTGTGTGTGTGTGTGTGTGTGTGTGTGTGTGTATAAAAAAAAGTGAAAATAGCCAATCTACAAGCTTGTCGTATCGCAATGTGTGAGCTTGTAGATCTGCTATTTTCACTACGTTTGTGCAACACTTATATGATGCAAACAATGGAACAGGAGCGCACACCAGTAGTGAGGCGGTGCTGACCACGGGAGATAAACTGTTTGAAAGAAATGAGGTCGCACAGCTCGTAACCAACGTTTCGACACGTCTTCTTCAGGGCCTGAAGGAGACCCCTTACTGTGTCGAAACGTTGGTAAAATAATACAGAAAAGTTATTGCCTCGTGGCTACGAGCTGTGTGACCTCCTTTCTTTGAAACAACACTTGTGTCATGACATTAATTTATGAAAATATATAGAAAGTTGAAATATTGAGATACGAGGTTTCTGCCCGAATGCAACAAATTCAATGCGCTTGGTTCCATTTAGATCTTTACAACCATTTAGTTTCTCTGCTGAATCCAGGGCTGTGCAATCAACTGAACATGCATTTAAACTGACATTTACAGTAGAACCAATAACCAACTTAATCTTGCTCATGTATGTAGGTTAATCGAATAAAGCATGTGTTGTTTCCTTATATCAACGAATCAACATAAAATATGTAATTGACTAAATCGATTACTCTAATTAACCTCATAACCCTTTATTATACTTTGTTGTACAATGGCGGTGTACAAAACAAAAATTGTGAAAATAGCCGCTCTATAAGCTCACAACGTGTTGCATTGTGATGCATTGTGAGCTTGTAGATCGGCTAATTTAACTTTTATTTTATTTATATTTATTCATTAGGGTATAGGGTAATAGTAACCGAGGCAAAAGTTTGAAATAATTGTGACATTAATTTGAAGTCATATTGCCCAGCCCTAATGTATTACTTATTATTGCATTGTCCTATTAACAACATTGCTTTCAGTATATCAATTAAAGATACTGCTGTTCAGTTTGTTTCAGTGAATACAGTAAAAGTGTGACTCATAGACTGCACTCTCAGTCTGAGACCAGTGGTGTCATCGGCATAGAGTGTGAACAAAGCATTAATTACAGTCATTATGAATAATGCATAATGAAGGCCATTGAATAGTTAATGAGAAACGGTGACTCAACCTCACATCTTTACTGCACCAGTGATACAACACAAACCGATCCGCAACTCCCAATAAAACACACACTTTCCCTGGACGTAATCACAACGAGTAAAGTAGATTAACTACGTTCCCATACTTCACTCATATTCAACCATATCTTCATATAACTGGTTCTCTCTGGTGCTCTTTATAAGGTGGCACCACACACTCTGTGTCTCAGAGGAGGGCTTTGGATGTTCAAAAACCGACCTACAAGTCTACCGGGACAATTGTGGCGTGGCACTCCACCAATCCTAAAGCGAATGGTTTGGGTCAGCCAATCAGGGAAGCCGATGCATACAATCTCCCGAACCCACTGAGAATGTGTGCGTCCTAGTCCCACGATCCGCGGTTCCATTCGATGACGCACGCCTTGTGGTCACATGAGACACACATGCCTTTCCGAGTTACGCCGGTGACAGCGTGACACAATTTGGCATCATTAATTCAGCCATTAATTTGGTGAAATAACAGACGGATTACTGGAAGGACGCACAGTCACCGCCTTCCCTGGCTGGTGGGAACTGGTAGCCATGCCTACCAACCCCAGATAGGGTTTAATCACTAGATGGCTAGATTGGTTTGATTGGTTGAGTGACTTCATACAGTATGAATGTCTGATGCCATGTTGATGACGATGTTGATTGATGTCATCTCGTAGGCGGCAGTGCCTTAGGAAGTAGCGCTTGGGAATCTGAAGGTTGTCAAAGTGTCCTTGAGCAAGACAACTGAGCTCTTAACTGCTCCCGATGAGCAGGTTGGTATACCTTGCATGGTTTCCCCCACAAAAACGTTTTGACCTTTTATTTTGAAATGTACTTGTAAAACAGACAAGTTGTGTGTCAGCCCAGCACTGCGAGGCACAGAGAGAATGACGTTTGTTATTGCATTGCCTATTTCTCACCTCAATATTTTCAGATACATATTTTCGCGTCATCTTGAATAACACACGCACACACACACGCACAAGCCCCAAAACAGTGTCATCACCTGACCAATACGAGAACTCACAACTTCTACACTAAGATGTTTTCAATAATAGCGTAAATAGCCTGTCTACAAGCTCACAATACTTTTTTCTAGTTTTTTTTATGGCGTCCTTTTCCTGTTAGGGGTCATTGTGGTTATAATGAAAATGTGAACAAACAAAAATAACACACAAACAAACAAACAAACAAACAAACAAACACATCACAGAACTTTACGGGTTCTTGAAAGTTTCAGGTTATCAAAGGCTCTGCGTTGACATTCGTTGTCAAACAGACTTCTCTCTCTCTCTGTCTCTCTGTCTGTCTCTCTGTCTGTCTGCCTGTCTGTCTGCCTGTCTCTCTCTCTCTCTCTCTCTCTCTCTCTCTCTCTCTCTCTCTCTCTCTCTCTCTCTCTCTCTCTCTCTCTCTCTCTCTCTCTCTCTCTCTCTCTCTGCGTCTCCAGTCAGCTATAAAACTAACATAGATACACCCTCCAGCTGTGTTTCAGCCTCTCTGTTGGCTGCTCTGTCTAAAAGAATGTCTCTAAATGACTCACAATTCAGTGGCCAAAACCCTTTATGTGCAAAAACAAACGACCGGTATCCATCCAGTTTGCTGGATATGTTCACAGATATGTCATTTTATCTACAAATCCATTTATTTACAAATGACCTCGCTGCTGTTTCTGTTATTCATCTAATTTTGGAACAGAAGTGTTTTTCTTTTCCACTCTGGGAGGATACCGGTCACTGTTTTCAAGAGTTCTCATTTTGGCAGTGGTGTAAAGTATCCAT